>NW_025544715.1:0-216482 GCF_011800055.1 Colletotrichum gloeosporioides
TTAAGAAGAAGTTTATTATACTATAAATATAGGTCTAAACTAAATTAGGAGTAAACTAGAGAATAGTTTAAAGAAATAATTTAAAGGATATAAATTAAATAAAATAGTAGTAAGAGACTATCTACTTAATAAAAGATTAATAGAAATATAATTAATTTATATAGGATTAGTTATATAGATTTATAAGAGGTATATCTTATAGAATTAAACTATTAGTCTAGCTAGTATATTAACTTCTATATAAGTATTATAGATAGAAAAGCGTTTAAAGGATTATTTTTTAGTATATATAGCTTTTAAGTAAAAGTAGAGTTTTATAAGTAAGTAGGAGAGAAATAAAGAAGTAAAAGGAATAGAGGTTATCTCTAAACTAAGCTTATAACTTATTAATATAGGTATAAGCGTATTTAGGGGCGTAGTATATATACCTATATAGTATAAGGTTATAGATAGGCTTATATTATAATAAAAGGTAAGGCCTCTAGCTGTTTATAGTGATTTTTACCTGCTTAGAGTAATAGACCCTCTTAACTCCACACCTCCTAATAATATATATAGCCTTTAATTATATAATTATAACTCTCCTAACTATAGCTACACTTATATATATATATAACTTCACAATCTTTAACTTCACTTTAATAACAATATAGTTTATAATTACTTAATTACTTAATTACTTAATTACTAACTACTAAACTATTAACTTATCCTCTCTCTTATATATCACTTATACTACTAATACTATCTCTATTACTACTTCGCTATCTGCTATAGTAGCTTCTTTAGAAGTAAGTTATTACTATTATTATCTTCTTATTTAATTAGGCTAGCTAACACCTTTATAGTAGCTATACTATTATTAATAACGCTCTCTCTATTAGTTAGTATAAAGCGTACTTACTAATAAGCCTTACTATACTTATACCTATACTTAAGCTTAAGCTACCTCTACTTTAGTATTATAGAGGGCTTATATAAAGAAGGGCTACTCTTTAGGATAGCTAGAGATATATATAGCCTCTATATAGAGGTATTTAGAGCTATTATTTATTACCTTAATTATAGTATAAAGAAGGTCTCCTTTAGGAGTATTTATAAAAGCTTTAGCTATTACTACCCTAATAATATACTACTAATTAGTAAAAGAGTATTTACTAAATTTAAGGGCTTTATTTAGTATATAGATATTATCTTATATAGTGATACCCTTAGCTATTTACTTATAGAAAGGCGTACTTTATAGAGGATTAGTATTCTTATATATCTCTTATAGTATAGATATTATAAAGGACTTATTATAAGTTATAAGAATAGGTTGTTAATATAAGTTTAAGGATGAGGAAGAGGAAGAGGAAGAGGGATAGATATAAAGCCCTATATATAGTAGTAGAGTTTTTATATTTCTAGCTATGAGAACCTCTTCTAATAACCTCTTTAGTTAAGGAGTTATCTCTTATGTGGTAGTATTACTATAAAAGCTTTAGTAACCTATTCAGCCCTAATATAATTAGCCCTACTATATATAGCGCTACTAGCCCCACGCTACGTAGCTAGCGCTATTACTATTCTACTAGTCTATTTAGCTAGGGCGTATATTTAACTTTATAATATTCAGAGGGTTTGCCTACTAGTAGGAATATATAGAGTTTCTATACTATTTTCCTTAATTAGTAGAGGGTATAAGTTAAAGTACTTATATAGTGTTTCTAGAATTATGCCTATATATAGGGTGAATTTTGCTATAGTCTTTTTGCAGGGGGGCTGCGTTATAACTATAAACTCAAAAGGTAATAATCCTAAGTATTTATAGGTATTTAATTATATAGATAATAATAAGGAAATTAATATATTATAATAATTCTAGTTATTATTACTTATAGGTTTNTTCCTCCTCTAGTAGGGAAAAGTAAGGGGAAAGATAATCTAAAACATAACCTACTAAACTACTAATTACATAAAGTGCTTATATAACTATACATATTACATAATTAATATTATAGTTATAAGTTATAATAAATAGAGTATTTTTATATAAGGTTTAATACTATAAACTTTATTAGTTTATTTTATATAGAATATTAAAGTAAGTTAAGCCTTATTATTATTCTTATATTATTATTATTATTATAAAAGAATATTATATATTAATATCCCCCNCTAGAGGGCTTAAGGCCTTAATACTCTATACTAATACTTAATACTAGGTAATATGCTACTAAGAAACCCTTTATAGGAAGAAAACTTAGGCTATATTATATAATATATAATTAAGTAGATAATATATATATATAATACTATATAATAATTAGCTAGAGGCTATTAGTANATACTATATAATAATTAGTTAGAGGCTATTAGTACCTTATTATATATATAGGTCCCTTAAGGAAGAGGCTTACTTTTTATAGTAGGTTTTTAACTAATCAGAAGAGAGGAATAAGGGTTCTTATAGCTAAGATTAAACTAATACCTATACGTTTAGGTAATATATAAGCCTATTAAGTGTATACTACTACGCTATATAGGACTAATAATACTAATTAGATAAGAAGAATAATAGATAGTAAAGCTATAATAGAAATAGTATCAGTAGTATAAGTTATATATAAGAGAGAGAATAAGTTAATAGTTTAGTAGTTTATAGTAATTAAGTAATTAAGTAAGTATAAACTATACTATTATTAAAGTATAGTTAAAAATAATAAGGTTATTAATATATATATATATATATAAATATAGCTTTAATTAAGAGAGTTTTAATTATCTAACTAAAGGCTAAATACTTTTTTAGAAGGTATAGAGTTAAGAGGTCTATTACTCTAAATAAATTAAATCACTATTATAATAAGGTAAGGAAAAAACCTTATTAATTATACTAAGCACTCTACTCTAAGAGAAAAGCCTCTAAAAATACTTAAATACTTCTATATTAATTTTCTAGCTAACTATAAGAGATATAAAAGTAGATATATAGATATAAGTTTAATTAATTTATACTTTATTTATATTTTCTATTTTTTTTCTATTTTAGGTTATATATCCTCTTAAGAGAAAATAAACTACTAAGAAGAAGTTTAGTAGTATTACTCTTATAATATTCTACTCTATTTTAGTTTTAAATAAGTAAGGAAATATAATAGAGATTAAAAAAGAAGATAAAAAATAGAACTAATTAAAATTAAAAAAGTTTAAAAATACCTAATTTTCATTTAGTATTTAAAGAGTAGAGATTAGTAAATTTTTACTATAAACTAAGTTAAAGGATCTTAAAACTTTCTCTAAGAATTAATTATTAAAGTTATTAAGAGGATTAGAAAAAATATAAAAATAAGTATATTTTATATTTATTTATTTAGTCCTTTTTATTATAAACTAACTAAACCTCTAGCTACTTATATTGGTTATTTCCTCTTATAATAATACTTAATACTTATAAAAACGTCTATTTATCTCTTTACTTTTAAATTAAAACTATTAAAAATTCTAAAAGCTCTATCTCTTTCTACTATATATAGCTAGAGGCTAAATAAGTCTATTTATAATTTTATATTATATAGATATATATATTATACCTTTAAANCCTAATATTAAGTAAGTTAATAACTTTAAAAATAACTTATATAACTTCTTTTAGATTAAAAATATAAGTAAAGTATAATAGTTTCTTAGGTTTAAAATTATTTACTACTAAAAGATAAAATAACTNTATATAATTTATTAATACTAGAGATAGTTAATAATATAATAGAAGTTTTAAAGAGAGGTTTATTTAATTAAAATATATACTTAAATTATATTTAATATACTTAAAGAATTAATTAGTTTATAATAAATAAATTAAAATTAAACTATATTTCAAAGACTAGCTTAATATCTATAATTTTACTAAAAAATAATATTTTAACACTAAAAGTATAGTATACTACTATAAGATTTCTTTTTATCTTCAAACCCTACTCAGTATATATAGGCACCCCAGATTAGCACTTAAGGCAACTAGGCTCCTTAAGGAAATAGGTTTATTAATCTCAAAACTCTCCAGGGCTGTCATTTATGACAACTAAGTGCCCCAGTAGCGTTAGTAGTCTTTCATGCCGTCTCTCATGCTCTATATATCCTCTGCATCGTCGCCGTACCTGCTTTTGTCATCTCGTTGTTCTTTCTAAACACAATTTCGAGTCTGCTTCGGACAAAAAATAGAGAATGCAGCAGCCGTTGTGTGGGGACACGCAAGATGAATGTTATTGCTGTTCTCCCACCGTTGCCAGTACCGTGACGGCTTCACACTGTTATAGTGAGCTCTTATCTGTGGAGACACTAGAGAAGAAACCCCCACGTAAGAAGTAGGCGTGTTCTCAACAAATCGGCCTGCTTCAAACCACGGTACTCCCTGTCTCTCGCATGATTGATTATTGACCCGATATTTGAGAACACAGACCCAGATCCACAAGCCTTCACCCAAGGCGACGAACTAGCAGCTTCCTTCAATATGCAAGTTGTCACTATTGATCCTGTGAGCCCTTGCATTGTCTTGACTGACCCTGGCGAGCTCTTTCCTCAACGAACGAGCGCTATCGAAATTGATCGGATTGGTTGCCTGGGCGCATCACTGAACGGGACAGTACGACGGCTGCGCATAAGGCAGTTATCACCGTCTCCAGAAATCCAGAGTCCCCAACTCTATAGTCGGGCACGTTGCGGAACGCTTGTCCCTAAAACCGGATATGAAGCACCCGTTTCCATTTGCGGCCGATACGCTGGGAGAGCCAAGGCTGTGCAGTGCAAACGCGATAGAGTAAACTACACAGAATAGGGAACAAAACAAAAGCTGTGCAGTGCAATCTAAGGTTATCTTAGCGTCGCTCCTCCCGCAGTGTCGGGTCCTGCTTGACATGGAACACATACGTGGGGCAGGCCCCACGTTGGTAGATGCCCAGACAGGTTAGAGCCCGGCCGGCGTAATAGCTGTTCCGAGCAGCCAATCAATACTTACCGTAGGTCAAATTCATCTAGTTGAACGAGACAACACAACTAGCCCCGGCGGATAACAATCTTCAATTTCTCCAGCGCCTCCAGTCACAACGGAACCGAAAATAAGCAGATGCGACATACGTAAGTCCTGCCCTGGTACAGGCCCATTTAAAGGTTCATTATGTCGAAATCGGCCATCTCAACCGCGGGCCAAGTCTTTCGCGAGCTTCATGGCGTTGTAGTGACCGCCGGCCGGATGTCGAAGACGGTCAAGGTACGCGTGGGCGGCCAGCAATGGAACCAAAAGGTTCAAAAGGTAAATGCTTATATGTTTCTCACTGAAACCTATGGGCCATGGCTGATCACCACTCTTCTTCAGATGTTTACGAAACCGAAGAAATACCTCGTCCATGATCCCAACGACTCTTTGAGGCAAGGCGACATCGTTTCGATCGTTCCCGGTTGGAGACGATCACCCCAAAAGCGCCACGTTGTCAAGAGCATCATTGCACCTCACAGCACTCCGATCGAAGACCGCCCGAGCATCCCGACGATAGAGGAGCTTGTCGCTGCCCGTACGCAAATGAAGGAGACAAAAGACGCAAGACGAGCGGAAAGGAGGCATGATATTACAGAAAGACCCGCGGCTGCACCTCAGCCAGAAGTTGATTGAAGTTTGCGTGTCTGAAATGCTGTAGTTTGATATCGTACTAGAGAAACAACACAATGTACAACAACCTGCAAAAAAGGTTTTGCAGGAGGCGGATCTTACGAAACCTTGGCGATTGATCTGCCCGACCTATGTCGTGATGTACGCCCGGTTTGCAAATCGTGTGCGTGGCCTTTCTATTTGCCAATACTCATGTAACATTCCTAACCTAGGCTGACAGGTGCCTCATATTGCTGGACAGAAAACAAGGCCCAGTTGTCAAATGACTCCCACCATTTATTCTGCGCCAGTGACCAACCGATCGCTACTTAGGGTATCATATTTTCCCGCTGTGTCTTGTCCGGGCCCTTTGCAAATCACACAGACCGAATGCAGCGCTCGTCATCAGTTGCCAACTCTTACCCGCCTCGCTCTCCAAACTCTCTCGCCCAATCTTCATATTCCTTCAGTCCTGCCCTGCTCACGCTTGGCCGAATTGTGGCCAGACTTGCCTCAAAGTCCGCAAGCCCAATGGGCCGGATTTCATCCATCGTCATGGTTAGCAGTGCCTCGCCCAAGGATCGAAGGGGGCCCATTGCCGCGTCCTTGGCCAACGCTGTGATGTCAGATCCGGAAAAGCCTGTCATGCTCAGTGTCAATGTTGTGATCTATCAAGCAAAGGAAGCTAAGTAGCTTCATGGGGATGATACTGACCGTCTGTTAGGTCTATGAGTTTTTCAATGTCGGGATCCGTAAGGCTATGCTTCTGCTGACCCAAAAGTGTCCGAAGTTGCGTGGAGCGGGTCTTCGGTTCGGGTAGTGGTATGTATTGACGTCTAACAAATCTGCGGCGGGCAGCCTCGTCAATGGCCCAAGGCAGGTTGGTTGCCGCTAGAACGAGAACACGATTGGGATCGCCGCGATTAACGTCCTTTTCCTCGACCGCTCTTCCAGCAGCCGCACGCTGCAGATCACTCCACTGAATCAGAAATTCGGTTTTGATCCGCCTCGTCGCTTCGTGCTCTCCTGACCCAGATCGTTGCGATAGTAACGAGTCGATTTCATCGACAAAGATGATGCTTGGTGCCAATGCCTTTGCTAAACTGAACAGCGCTCGTACAAGCTTTTCCGACTCGCCAAGATACTTGCTTGTCAGACTGCTAGCAGATATGGAGAAGAATGCCGACTTGGACTCTGTTGCCACAGCTCGAGCCAGCATAGTTTTTCCTGTCCCGGGAGGACCGAAAAGCAGCATGCCTCTCGCGGGCTCCCGAAGCCCCATGAACAAGTCCGGACGCAAGAATGGATACACCACCGTCTCTCTCAGCGCGTTCTTGGCTATTTCGAGCCCAGCAACGTCGTGCCAGTGAACTTCGTCGCCCTGAACAACTATCTCATTGAGAATCTGTTTCGCGGCCGTCTCGTCGACCCCGGCGGGCAGATTTTTCAAGATCCGTTTTTTCTTCTCTTTCCAGACAGCCTCCGCAGCCGTGCTCACGCTGTCACCTTCACCAGAATCTTCTGACGAACCTACGCCAGCGTCGGCTACTAGAGCGTCTTCCTTGTGCTTGCCTTGGCGCCTTTTCTCGGAGAGTTTCGGGGTTGCTGCAGTGTCATCGGAGCAACTTGCCGACGAGTTTCTCCGCGGCTGCTGGGTTTGGCGGCGGAATCGGGTCACTCTATCCTGTTCAGAGATACTGGCGTATTGTCGAGCTGACCGGTTGGTCGTATCAGCAACAGGTTTTCTCCGAATTTTGGTGACATCTGGAGAGCTTTTGCGCCGCAAAGCTAGATCGTCTGCATCCGGTGAAGTGGTTCGATCGTGTGGAGATATTCTGCTTCGTGGGACCGAATAAGGGTGGTCTTTTGATCGCCACGACCTTTCTTGCTTTGGTGTGCTTTGTTCCACAGGGGATGCATCCCGGACAGACATGACATTCAATGCACTTGATGCGGCACTGACGGATAGCGGAGAAGGGCGGGCGTATGAAAGATCTTCCGGGTTTCGCCCGCTGCTAAGCATGTCCGTGAACGTCGACGGCAATTCTCGAGGTGTGACAAGCCTACGGGTGTGGACATCCCACTGGGTAGCGGCGGGAGAAGGCTTGCGTGATTGCTCTGGGGGCGTAGCTAAAGGCAGCGTAGAAGACGAAGGCTCCGAGATCACTTGGGAAGTCCTTGAAAACCGGTCTCGGGAGCTGATAGCGCTCCAAGCCAAAGTGGCTGCTTTGCTCGCGCCAGGGCCTTCAGGCTTTGATAACTTCCGGCTCGATCTAGGCGTCTTCTCCCCGGATTTGCCCGATCGCAAAGTGGTCCGCATGGTGTATTTCTCAGGGCTTGGTGATCGAATTGCCTGCTCTTTTGTGGAAGCCGCGCTGGGGGGTAACACAGGACCGATAAAGGGTGATGTATCGGAAGGACTCTGGCCGCGTCCAACTGCGGCATGGTCTGACGACGCTCTTGTAGCCATGGAAGGGCGTTTGGGCAGTGCGGGCCGCGAAAGCTCAGGGTACCTGATCGCCGGGACTGTTCCCTGGCCTATCCAGCCTCGTTCCGGTGTCGACACATGTGACGGCGCGGGAGAGGTTGACAGTGGTGGTGCAGCGTTGGAGTTTTGGGTTGTCATGGCGGCGTCTTGTCGGGAAATTCGTAACGCTTCAAGCAGGTCAATGCGCTCTTTGCACTGGAGCTCTAGTTGACGCAAGGAATCTATCAAGGCTTCCTCCGTCTCGGATCTAGCCACATAGTTGGGTAGCAGCTTGGTAACGTGTTGATCATAAATTTGTTCCAATGCATTCTTCCAGCATCGCATCGCCTCGCTCTCGTCGCCCTGAAAGTAAGGATGGTTCGCGTCAGCAGGGTAGAAAGAAAGGACATGGTTGAGAAGGGCTATGGCTTCCCTGATCATCACACACCTGGCTTTCGTAGTAGACAGCAGTCGAGCACTTCAAATAGCTGTCATCGTACGTCTTCTGTAGGACAGCGAGAGCTCGGGAGCGTGACATAGTGGTAATGACGAGGGTTGCAACACCATAGTCGTCCCGGCCTGGCACTAAATCTGCGGATAAGGTCTCCTTCAGTGCTTTGCCTTGGTTTCGGGTCGCAATGTGGTGTCCGTCGTCGTGGAATCAAGAAGTGACGGTTCCCAGGCCTTTGTTTTTCAAGATGACTGACTTAGAGGGCGCGGTAGGGTAGTTAGGTAGGTAGGTTGGCCGGTTGGGTGACAGAGGGGGTAGTGACGTCGCTACACTACCTTAGCACGGCTGAAGCCAAAAGCGATACTGAACCAGCCCTACGGCGCGTACCACCAAGCAGACTGCCCGCGTCAGATCCTTCAGGTCGATGGAACTACTTTACCTAGGTACCTAGGTACCTAGGTAAGGTAAGTAAGGTAGGTACGTAACGTACTGGGTACCCGAGCCACGTACTGCTTATGGCACTTTCCTTACAGTGGTACATCTCTTCTGCAAACAGCAGCCGCAAGTAGGTACACACGCTAGACGCCATAGGCTGCAAAGAGTTGATTATGCTGTATTCATCGGGGTTGGATTTATGCTTTTTAAGGTCCCCTATCATGAAGCGAAAGTGCTCACGACAGGAGCACCCTAATCTCCCCCGTTGTCCTGGGAAACAGGGCGCGCAATGAAACAGATTCATCAAGCCTTTCATCAGCATCCTCATATCTGCCGGCCTTCTCGTCCACCAAAAGCAGCATCTGCTCAACATGCTCAAAGTCGTCGCAAAACCTCGCAGCTGCTTTTTCCGTGAGCCCCCTTGCGAGAATTGGGTCTTGCAGGTGCTTCACGTTCTCCACGGCATCCATGAGTGCCGACGGTAGGAAGTCGTCAAGAACCTGGCTGGCTCTGCTCATGGCTTCTGGCTGCAACACTTCGAGTGATGCCGCCTTCTCAACATCACTGCTATCTATTCTCAACTTACTCAAGCCGTTGAGTATCTTTTCAAGCCCTGAACCGCGCCTGAAAAACTGGTATTGCCCTTCTGTAAGCTTCTCGCTCTCTTGCTCGATTTCCTCTTGCAGCTGCTGCGACCTTCTCTGGGTGAAATCAAATGGCTCCAACGTCTGCTTGGCTGCAAGCAAGCAGTTAGTCAAGAATATCGCGTCTGCTGGAGAGCCAACACCCCGGGCCATGTTTTTACACCCAGACAAGAACGGCTCAAAGGCCTCCGCGAGAATTGGCTGGAAGTCACTCTCACGGTCCGAAGAAGTTGCTAGGGAGATCTCATACGTCTTCATAACAGCAGTTAGCTGTTTCAACGCGTCGAGTAAGAAGTCCGGCGGCCCAAGATCAGAAGGTGTTTGTTGAAAATCACCCTGCAGCGTTGCAATATGGTCTCGCATAAGTGACCTGAACTGTCTGAGTGCCCCTGCTTCAATACCAGACATGAGATCCAGCAGGCCACATTGGCTGCCCAGCAACTTCGTGAAGGTGAAGCGGTAGAAACCGAGAATGTTTGCGAGCTTGTAAGCCAAGATGGTCTCCTCGTTTGACTGAATGACCTGCTCAACCCTCTGGCGCAGAATCCGAGTCGCCCCGGACACGTCTCGGTCTACGAGATCATTGAGCGCTTTCAGAGCGTCGTAATCGCCAGCCGCATCCCCTTCTCCATCATCCAGAAGCTGCCACAACTCGTTCGCCCGACCTGACTGCAGCCCCTTGGCAATCTCGTCGCCTTCTGATACGAACAGGATCTCGAGTGCCTCTCGCTCGCTCACTGTCGCTGAGTGTATCCAAGCAAGCATGTCGCCAACATAACGCAGGGGATCGTGGGCGGCCATTTCGATGGGCTTGACAGAATGGTCTTCTACGCCCGAACCCGTCGTACCCGTCAGTGCTAAGTTGAAAGAGTCAGAGAGAATGCGCTCTCTAGCTTCCGCAAAGAAGTCTAGGCAACTCTGGAAAAGCGAAGGTCGTTCTGCCAGGACTCGAATAGCGCGGCGAATAGATGAGTTCATCTGAGGGTTTTCGAGATTGAGCGTTTTAAACTCACGCTGCACCCATTTGTACAGTTTTTGAAACGCGAGATTGAGATTCTTGGATATCTGGTCCATGATCTCCAGACCAAGCGTTTGCTTCTCAAAGCCGAGCAAGATCTCGCAGTCCTTGCTAATGCGTTTTGCCTTGGTGAGAGCGGTGAAGAAGCCGTCATCTACAGGTTCGGCAGTCGAAGTGAGGGAGGCAACCTCATGGTCGGAAAGTATGAAGTGGCTACGCAGGGTCTTGAGTAGGTGTTGTTTCGAATCAACCTCAGCCCTCTGATGAATCAAGGAAGAGGCTTCTGTTAAGATAGGGTCTGTGTCCCGGTGCGCGGCGGTGATGCGACTTCTCACATGCTGGTAGTTGTTGTTAAGCTTGTCCAGGGTAGCTCCTATGCGGCGAAGTTGCTAGAAGGATGGGTCAGAGGAACGGGCTAGGCAAGTCTGACGGGTCAAGAAAACTTACGTCTGCCACGCGACCAAATTGAAATACGATTTCACCGTTACTGTCAATGACCTCTTTCTGCAGCTCCGGGCGTAACTGCCGACGTGTCTCGGGAGTGTTCTTCAGGCCCCTGCCGTCGAGAAGCTGTAGAGCGTCCCGAAACTCTGAGTCAGCGTATGAGGTTGACAGAACCGTCGTGACCTTGGAAGTGAGGGGATTGTGACTTCTGAGCGATGTGGGCGTTGCGGGAGGAGGTTGAGACGAAGTGGCCAAACTGGACGAATTGGACGCATCTCGCACGGGTAGCGGTCTCAAGGACACTGGAGCTTTTGCCGACGCCATGTTCCGTAGAGCAAGCTGTAGGATCGTCTCATCAACCTGCCATTGACCAGGAGAGGAGGAAACGGCTGCAAGCCGAGTGGCGGTTCGTACGATATGCTACGTCGCCGACCTGTCGAAGATATAGGCTGAAAGTGGACGCGTCTTCTGGCACTGTCGTTTATTACCACTGCCAAGGGTACCAAGCTCAGGTAGGTAAGCAACGAACAAGGGAGGTTAGTGAGGGAGACGAACGGATGTTACAGATGGTGGGTGCACACAGCTGTGAGCAGGGTGGCAAAATTAGTACGTAGTATTTAGGATTTTTTTAGTTAGTATTAGTTTAGTATACTAAAGTACGGTTTTTTGCATACTAATTTAGTATTAGTATACTTTAGTATGATTTTTTTTTTGCTTAGTATACTAAACTAATACTAATACTAATTAAAATACTAAAAATACTAAAACTATATATATAAATCTATATTAATTTATATAGCTATTATATAACTTAATAACCTATTCAGGGGTACTTAATAGGTTAATTTGAGGGTACTTATAATATCTTAAGTATATAAATATAGTTAAAAATATTTAAAAAGAATTAATAAATACTATAAAAGACTATATCTTGCTATCTATAAGAGGTAAAAAGAAATAGAAAATATATTTAAATCCGCCTAATTTTTTAGATATAGAAAGTATATACTTAAGATGCATAGACCCTTATAGGTCTAAGCGTATAATCTTAAAACAAACTAAAAGATTTAAACTTCTTTACTATATATCTCTATAACTAGCCACACTAGCGTAAAAAGCTTTGAAGTTTTTATAGTCTAAGCGCTGTTAGTTGTATAATCTGAGCGTTTTAGTTGTATTTTGGGCCTGAATTACCCCCTGAGACCCCGAGAGATTTGTTTATAAAAGAAGAGCTTTCCCTCCTAAATATCTCTCTTATTCTTAACCTTTTATATATACATATATATATTAATCGATATCTATTTTTACCCCTCTATAAGAATATTATATTCAAAATGCAGAAAACTAATAAAGTTAACTTCTAGCACTATATTGCTCCTCTTTTTACTTTATATTATAGTGGGGCCTTTTCTATTGATTTACCTACCTACCTTTCAGTTATTATAGGCTATAATATAGCTAAAAAAAACCCCTATAGGGGCCCCTAAAATAAGTAATATTTTATAAGTAACTATATATTACTATAAAAATACTTTTAAAAGGGAATTATACTTAACAACCTATACTAAAATCGAAATAATATCAGTAATAAATATATGGTTATATTAATAAAGGCTTATATGATAAGCTATATTAGAACAGCCTAAAGTGGATTTATTTTTTATTAAGTAAAGGTTTAAAGCTAAAAATATAGAGATATACTTAAGAAATAAGTATAAAGATATAGAGGATTATATGTTTTAAATACTTAATTTAAATAACTAGTTTAAACCACTTAGGTATTTAAAAAGAGTTCCTAAGCCTATAATAATACCTATAAAAAGAACTATAGCTTAGGTTATAGAGTCTTTATCTAATAAGGGGTTATAATTAGTATTAGTTTAGTTAATATATTAAATTAAATATATTATTTTTAAATAATATTATTATTTATTTTAAAAATAAAGTTAGAGTTAAGTATAAGCTAAAACTAATATAAAATAGCTTTAAAATAAACTTTAAATTAAAGTTGTTTTAAATAAACTTACTTATTAAAGCATTATTATATAAGACTTCTTTTCTCTCTTTCTTAATAATTTCTTCTTTCTTTTTTTAGAACTATTACTATAATAACTATTATAACTATTACTACTATTATAATAACTTACTTATACTTTATTTATTTATTTATATTATATATATAAATAATTACTTAAAATGGACCTTTTTACCTCTTTTACTACTATTTCTTCTAGAGATAACTCTCCTGCTGAGGATACTTAAGCTTCCCACTCTACTATACCTAATACCCCTACTCTTCCTATTATTAATATTAGTACTAAATATAAGGATTCTGAATATAATAAAGAATCCTATACTTTAGGCCTTAGTAATAATAGTAGGACTTATATATTTCAAAATAATCTTTTTACTTGCACTTTTTTACCTATTAATTATTCTTATGAGAGAAAAATGCTAGTTATTTATACTACGTAAGTTAATTATATATATATATATATATATATATATATATTTCTTAGTTACTAATACTATATAGGTGTGGAAAAGAATGGAAACCTGAAATTAAGAATTTTTAAAGCTCTAATTTCGTTAAACACTATTAAAAACACTACCTTATTATTACTTATAATAAAAAATCAGAAAAAACCCTTCAAAAAAGTAAAGTATTTTATTATATTATTTTTTATATTATATACTAATATAATATAGAATCTTTAATAATAAATACTATATAACAAGCTTTTATAGCTTTAGAAACTAGAAAATGATAACGTTCTAGTATTATAACTAATTTTATAGAAGAAGAAGTATATTTAAAAGTACTAAATTTCCTAATAGAGAATAATCTCTCTTTTAGAGTTATTAATTCTCCTTCTTTTTAAGAACTACTATCTTATTATAATAAGTAAGTTATTATATATATATATATATATATATATATATATATAATATACTAATTATTATATAGATTGCATATTATAGTAAATCGACAAAAAATCTAAAACCTTCTTTCTAATACTTATAGTAGATTTATATTTACTATAAATTCAGAAATTAAAGCTAATATTAATACCTTAGGAAGATTTTCTCTTACCTTTGATATATAGACTTCTAAGCCTCAAGATGCCTACTTAGGCTGCATATTAAGCTATATAAATGCTGATTTTGAGTTAATTTTTAAGCTTATTAGTAAGTATATTATTATTATTATTATTATTTAATTAATTTATTAATATTTTAATAGGCTTTAAAGAACTACTAGACCCTCATACTGGGGTCTATATATATAAAGAGTTTAGAGATTCTATTATAGAGTTTCCAGACCTACAATTATCAACAATTCAAAGGTAAGTATATATATATATAATATTATTATTAATATATACTAATAATTTATTATAGTATTACTAAAGATAATACTAGTAATAATAATACCTTTATTAAATAATTTTCTAGTAGCTATTTATTAGCTATTAGAGAAGAGTTTAGTAGAGATATTCATTATATAACATATATAATTAATATTATAGTAAATAATATACTATCTCAGTTTACTTTAATAACTAAAGAGGAGGAAAAGCTATTTAATTATACTAATAGTACTAAAAGTATTATTAGTAACTTAGCTATAGATAAAGAGGTTAAAGAAGAGCTTATAGAAGAGCCTACTAATCTTTTAAGTAGTAAGTATATTTTAATTATTATTTTATTTTATTTTATTTTATTTGATATATATTAATACTTATATTATATAGGGCTTTTAACGCAGATTTAAAAAATCTGCGTTATAGTTAAATATACTAGAGAAATAAAGAGGTTAATTTCAGATAGTATTAATTACTATAAAAGAAATAACTATATACCCTCTAACTTTAATAAAAGAGTTATTCCTTTAGGTAAGTATATCTATCTAACTATAATAATATTATAATTAATATATTATATAGATAATACTACTAAGTAGAGCTCTACTTATAAAATACTTATTACTCTTATAGAGTTTAAGCCTATATTATCTTAGGTTAAGAATAACACTAAAAATAAAAAGTTTATAAGACTCTACCTAATAGATTAAGAATTTATCGCTATAAATAACTTAATATCTATATTAGAGGTCTTTATTAGACCTTCTATTAGACTATAATCTCAGTTTTATATTAGTCTTAATAAAGGTAAGTTATATTATATTTAATAGTATTATATATATTAATACTAATATTTAATAAGCTTAATATATATATATAGAATATATAAAAAGCTTTCTACTCTATACTCTAAGTTTAGTAACTTTAGAGTAGTTATTCCATAATTAATAAGTATTAAATTTATAATTAAATATTATATTATATATTAATACTAATATAAAAAAGGCTACTTATTATAAAATACTTACTAAAAGTATAGAAAAAGGCCTTAAAAAATTCTAGGTTTATTAGCCTAAAAGCTTTAACTATCTTAAACTTCCTAAGTTTAAAAACTATATATTAGGCTATATATTAGATCTTAGATTTAAATTACACTACTTTAATCGTAATGAAATTCTATACTACTATGATATTATAATAGAAGATATTAAAGAAATACTTAAAAATAAGTATAATAAGTAAGTTTTTATTTAATAAATAATATAATTACTTTATACTAATATATATATAGAGTTAAAAAGGAATATAATACCTATTTTCCTTTAGAAAATTAAGAAAATAATAATTCACCTACTAAAGTTAACTTAGAGGATAAGTTATATATTAATAAGGCTACTTCTTAAGAAGAGTAGATTACCTATTTAAACGAAGAACCAGTTATTAAATTCATAAGTTTTATTTTTAAAAAATATTATATTATATTATATTATACTAATATATTATATATAGGATAATACTTTATCTTATTAGAAGTATTATAAAACTAATTTTCCTATTTTATCTATATTAGCTAGAAGGTATCTAGCTATTCTTAGTACTTCTACTCTAGTAGAGAGGGTTTTCTCAGTTATAAGTAATATTATTAGTAAAAACCAGAATAGGCTTCAGCCTATTATAGTTAAATAGATAATATTATTAAAATACTGGGGTATTAACTTTCTAACTAAGTTAGAAAGTATATATCTTAGTAAGGAAAAAGTAGAAGAAGAAGAAGAAGAGTAGTTATTTTTATAGGATTCTTTAGTATATTTTTAGTATAATTTTTACTATTATTTTTAGTATTTATTTTAATATTTTTCTATTATTTTTCTATTATTACTATTATTTTTACTATTATAATTTAACCTAAAGTAAAAGCTAACTTTTAAGTACCCCTGAATGATTTTATTAATTAACGTAGTTAATAGGGTAATTAACGTTAATAACCTAAGTTAAAAGCTAACTTTTAAGTGCCCCTGAATGATTTTATTAATTAACGCAGTTAATAGGGTAGTTAACGTTAATAACCTAAGTTAAAAGCTAACTTTTAAGTACCCCTAAATAATTTTATTAATTAACGCAGTTAATAGGGTAGTTAACATTAATAACCTAAGTTAAAAGCTAACTTTTAAGTACCCCCAAATAATTTTATTAATTAACGCAGTTAATAGAGTAGTTAACGTTAATAACCTAAATTAAAAGCTAACTTTTAAGTACCCCCGAATGATTTTATTAATTAACGCAGTTAATAGAGTAGTTAACATTAATAACCTAAGTTAATAGCTAAGTATTACTAACTATTTATACATAATATACTATATAATAATATTATTATAAAATTTCTTTAAACCTTAGTAAATATATATATATATATAATAATATTATATTATACTTCTATATATATAAGTTACTTAAAGTTTTAAAGAAATTTCTTATTATTTTTACTTATCTTTATTTATTTTTATTTTTTAATTTAGTATTTTGCCTATACTAAACTATACTAAACTAAACTAATAATTACTAAAAAAATTCTATACTAAACTAATACTAACTAAGCTGACCCTATACTAAACTAATACTAACTAACTGACCCCCATACTAAACTAAACTAAACTAATTTGCCACCCTGGCTGTGAGAGCGAGTATACCTACCTAGGTAGGTAAGCACTGTGGGGAGACCTAGCACACCTACCTACCTAAGGTACCTTAGGTACCTCGGTATCAGGATTGGAGACCACACCAATGGAAGCTACCTACAGCAATGACTTTCCAGGGATGAAACAGGCATGAAAGGAAGGCGGCCTGGAATAAGTACGGCATTACCAGTGCTCACCGCCCTGCCGACCCACCCCCAACACGCCCACGTCATAAAGTCATAGACGGTAGTCTCCTATCTTATCCGATAAGGTAAACGGTAAGGTAGGTAGGTAATCAGGTACCTGGTAGGCAAGCACCTGATCCCAGACACCTTTCGAGTATCAGTTGGGCACGCCTCGCGCATCCGAATCTTGCAGTCAACTACTTAGCTTGTTGTCACATTCGTCTCGTGATGCCTCGATCGAACTTGGAGCTACCATCTGCACATGTCACCTCAACTTTAGCCACAAACACAAACACCAGCAACCCCAAAAAGGCGACTCCGGACAAGTTGTCAAAGATCTATCCCAGAAGGTATTCATTCCCATCTTCCGCGAGCACCTCGGTCACCTGCGCACGCCGTACCTGCACACATGACTATTATTAAACGACAGACATATGTCCTTCAGCCAGCTTATCTTGAACAGCCACTGCGTCTTTGTAGCTAACTCGTTCCTAACAGCACTGGAAGACCGATCCTCACATTCTCAAAAGTCGATCCCAACTCTGTATTCAAGCCATCTTCTCCAAAACATGCATCAGTCGACATGCGTAACGAGTGCGTACTGTCAGTAATATTTCGAAATTCTTCTTGCACCACACAGTCGGCATGGCTTCCAACATCTTCTCCCGGCTGGGTCCTCCCGCAAGAGGATCCAGATCATTTTACGAGGAGTTGAGAGGCAGACGTGACGAGGATCTTGATATCGAAGATCAGGCCGGACTCGATGTCGACGAGGAGAATTTGAAGGAACAATTCCAAGACTATGACCTTGATCACGCACAGGATCTTGCCGTCGACGACAGCCGCACAACTCTCGACAGCAACGCCAACCTCGTCAGAAGCCCCCAAGAAACCGTCACGCGAGGCTCACAGCGAACCGGAGCTCGACGCGACACAGGACCGGCATGGCTAGGGCACGAAGAAGATGGAGACAACGATGTTCCCGCTTCTCTCCTCGTCGAACCGCACGAGGTGGAGGCGGGCGCAAAAGAATTCAACCGCAGAAAACAGCCCGTAGCCTCGACGCAGCAGCGAGCCATACCTGGTCCGTCCGATCGACGAACTCATGGCCAGTGGGAGGCGGCTCAAGCCCAACAGAGGCTGCATCCGGCAGATAGCGTTAAACGCTTCAAACCGAAGCTCAGGCGCATCGCGCGAGGTTTCTCGCCGGGCAATGAGAAGGAAAAGGCACTCTGGCGATGGGTCAACGTTTCGAACCTCGACTTTTTCATCCAAGACGTGTATTCATACTACCGAGGCAGCGGCTTCTGGTGCATCGTGTGTGCTCGAGCATTGCACCTTTTGTGAGTATTCAATTTATCATGCAAACCAAATCGTAGTGGGATTGAATGCTAACAGGATTGTAGGGAGTCTGCTTTCTTCGCCGTGTTCCTTACCTTCATGTCACAATGCGTTGACTATTCACTTCTCTCCGACCGAAGCAGAAAGTCGTTAAGCGAAATCGTGATTCCGCAATGCACCAGGAAAATGTCATTCCTTTGGAATTTTGGTCTTTGGCTCTATGTCTTCTACTTCATTTGGAAAGCCGTCCAATTTAGCGTTGATCTCCAGAGACTGCGCAATATGCGCAACTTTTACACCTATCTGCTCGAGATACCTGAGGAAGACATGCAGACGGTTTCTTGGCAAGACATCGTCTCGCGGGTCATGTCATTGAGAGATGCAAATCCCAAGACTGCAATAAATATCACCCCGTCACAGCGGCGCTGGATACGGAACCAATCCAAAGAGCGGCTTGACGCCCACGACATCGCTAATCGACTCATGCGGAGAGAAAACTACTTGATAGCCATGATGAATAAGGACGTGCTTGACCTGACGCTTCCCATCCCGTTCATGGGAAAGCATCAGTTCTTCTCGAGAAGTCTAGAATGGAACCTACACTTCAGCATTTTGGGTTTTATCTTCGACGAGAGTAATCAGGTCAACCAGGAGTTTCTCAAAGCAGATCGCCGAGGGCAGCTAAGCGCAATGTTGAAGACTAGACTTATGTTCGCCGGCTTCATCAATTTGCTGATAGGACCATTCGTGGTTGCGTATCTCATTATCGTACATGCTTTGACGTACTATAACGTAAGCTATGCAATCCCAATTCGAGAAAGTTGCTAACCAAAACCCCCTCAGGAATACCAAAAGGACCCAGGGACTTTTAGTCACAGGAGATATACACCGCTTGCCGAATGGAAGTTCAGGGAATTCAATGAACTCCCACACTTATTCCAAGAACGGCTCAATATGTCGTATCCGGCCGCCCATGCGTATATTGACCAGTTCCCGAAGAGATTGACGGAGCAGTTTGCTAGATCGGTAACCTTCATCGCTGGGGCAGTCACATCCGTTCTAGCCATTGCATCATTCTTAGAGCCCGAACACTTTTTGGGCTTCGAACTATTGTTCGGGAAGTCGGCACTCTTCTACATTGGAGTGTTCGCTGCAGCCTGGGCGGCCGCGAGAGGCATGATCTCCGAGGAAACTACCGTTTTCAACCCTGAATACGCCTTGCGCAACGTCATCAGCTTCATACACTACATGCCAGCTCACTGGGAAGCTCGACTCCATACCGCGGAAGTCAAGAGAGAGTTTTCAGAGCTTTACAAGCTCAAGGTATTGATATTGGTCGAGGAGATTGTCGGTATACTCACGGCGTCTCTGGTTCTCATCTTCTCGGCGCCCAAGTGTAGCGACCAGATCATCGACTTCTTCCGAGAGTTCACGATACATGTGGATGGCGTCGGCTACGTATGCTCGTTTGCCGTCTTCGACTTCAAGAAGGGCGCGGAAAGGGCCAAGTTCCAGGTGGCAACCGGAGATGTACGTGACGACTACTACTCAACCAAGCATGGAAAAATGGCGGCGTCCTACTACGGATTTCTAGATAATTATGTTATCAATCCAAAGACGGGCATTCCTGGTCACATCCCCCCTGGAAGTCGACATCCATTTCACCCGCCGCCGGCCTTCCCTGGACTTCAATCGCCCACTCTAGCGGCCGAAATGCAAAGCTCCAGAGTGGGACGTTACGATCTCACAAGAAGCAGAGCACCCGGAGGTGGTATGGGGCAACCAAACCGGACGCCACGATTTGGGCCTTCATTGACAGCCCCGTCGCCGATGGCGTCGATGCTTCTTGACCCACACCACCAACCGGCTTCGGCGGGTTTCGGCGCCCGAAGCACACATCGGAGCCGAGGGAGTCGGGGTGTATACCATGGCGGAGGAATCATCGAGGAGACGACGGAAGATAGCCTTGGAATGGGCGAGCAATTGGATTCGCAAGTACAATATGAGGACGAAGGTTTTGAGGAAGCTGGGCCCCTAGGGGAATCGGTTTGGGAAACATCGCCTCCGAAAGGGTTGAGCCGGGAGAATAGTACGACTGTGGAGACTGGGGGGCAAGACGCTGGGGTCTTGGGATTGATTTATCAATTTCAACAGGCACACCGCACAGATCGCCAAAGTGGAGCACTTTGAGGTGCAGCGAGTATGGACTATTGCCCGAAGAATGGATATTAGGTTGGTGGCGTTCTGGTGTACAAGATTTTGCGAGGTGCATGGATTGCATGATCACACGATGTGTTAAGAAGTGCCGGGAAAGAATGATGCTACAACAGGAACCTGGTGTTGGCTTTGGACATTCAGGTAGAAAATACCGAGTGGTTGGACGTAAATTGATATTCTTATGAAGCCCTAGAAGTATTGGCAGAATCAGTAGGGCCTGGCAGTGGTTTGTGAGAGGCGAGATTTCAGAGCTTGGAGATCCGATCAGCGTGACCGTAGTTGAGTTGGCAGATGACGGCGTCGGAACTCGGCGGACAACGGTTTGGAGACGACGTCGGGCTGACGAGGGGACGTCGTAACTCCGAAGAACCCGACGTCAAATCGGCGTGGGCGGCGATCGCTAATTAAGAAACGGCGAGATGAATGACAAGAGAGGCCACGCACAAAGAGAATGATGCGGTGGTCACGCGTTGGATTTACCAGCAAACATAAGTACTTAAGAGGTCGGTTTTGTTCTCCTTTTTTTCAAATTCCCTTTGTTTTTTGTTTTTTTTAAGGAAGCTCTTGAACGCCCTGGCGTGGTCGGCTTTGATACTATTGTCGTACCTTACGTTAGGTAAGTTGCCAAAGTGTTGGTATTACCATACCAGCTGGCCTATTTTGTCAGTTGACAGAAGCAGCGCCAGTAGCATGCCGAAGCAATAGGTGATGGCGGATGGATGGAATAAAATAACGAAAGACGAGCTACTGAATCCGACGTCGAGTAGCATACTGACGTCCAGCCACCCCGTCTGCTCAGTAATTGCTACTGGCAGCACTAGATCGAAAAAAGGGGGCAAAAGTGTGTGATCTGGAACCTTGAGATCCTAGGAAAGTTTCTGAGAGCTTTACTACGGCACCTGTGTAGAGGGTACGTGCCTGTGGAGGGGCCCGGGACGGCTTCTAGATGTCGGGGTCGTGTTTTCTATCTATCTACCTTTATCAGGTGGTTTAGATAAAATAAAATAAAATAAAAACCTCCGAGATTGATAGTACTGCGTAGTAGGCACCTCGGTCGTTGAGTTGACCAGGGCACCTCGCACGATCGATGACGGGTCGTCTGTTGCTCCGAGGCTGTCGTGGTGCCACTAAGGTGCTCTGCCTACCTTAAGGTAGGTAGCCACTCGCTGCGGAGCGCTTAGTGGGGGAGGGGAGCTGGACTGCCAAAGGGCACTGGGGAAGGGCCTCACCCACTTGCTAATATCATTTGAGCTTTCCGTGCAATGGAAGCCCATCCCATGCTTCCAGCTTGTAGTGGACGTTCCGCAGCTGAGGTCCCTCAAGTACTCAACTCAGGTTACAACTTCCACCCGAGCTGAAAGGCATTGGCGTCCACAATTGAGTTTCAATACACACGACGCGAAGTGCGTACAAATTGCCTTTAAAGTAGCCATGACGCACTCAAACCATACAATTGGTGCATTATACGATGCTGTTTTCGAAGCAAACCGCGCTTCCGAAGGGGGAAGTCCACCTTAGGAAACAAGCCGGGGTTCTCGAGCTAAGGTACCTGAGTAAGGATAAATGAGGTGAAGAAAGCCGGCCTTTGTCTCCGAGGCCGCAGACAACCCCGACGTCCGCTCGACACCGTCGACACCGGACGAAGTGGGATACAAAATTTTCGGTCCTTCGGGCCATGTGGCCAGTTATTCGCCCGCCAGTATTTCCTTCAGGACTCGCGCCCATTCCTAAATGTACATATCAATACAGCGTACAGTGATAACCTGGGAGGCAGAGGTGAAGGAGGGTAAAAGCATAAGAAGGAGACAGCATCAGGCCTAACCAGGCGACCCGAGGTAGGTGTATTGCACCTACTGGGATCAAAAGTCCGAAGCTAAGGTATCTTAACACACCAAAGTACTAAGCGAGATATGTTTGCCTGTGTTCACGTACAGGTACATGGTATCTGCTAGTGGTCTTTTTTTTTTTTTTTTTTTTTTTTTTTTTTTTTTTTTTTCCCCTCCCCCNGTTTTTTTTTTTTTTTTTTTTTTTTTTTTTTTTTTTTTTTGCCCTTCTCCCCAAACCACTCTGCCCTCTTGCCCCGTCTCCAATCCCGACGACCTTGACTCGCCTGCAACCTCGACTTTGCCTTCCTGCGTCCTCGCCGACCGTGCATCGCAATCTGCAACGACTGCGCCGCTCGCCGATGAGCTATTCTCAGTGATCACTTCGAGTTTACATGCGATTTGTCCCGTGCCGAACCCCATTCGCTCCCCTCCGGCCGACCCGGCATCTGTCTTGTCGCACCTACGCGCAAAACCTTACGTCCTCCAGGCCAAAAAAGGACACCGGGACAATCGACAACACGATCCTTGAGTACAGCTCAACGAGAGCTCAATCCGCCGCAATCGCTGGCGCCCACGACAACTCTGTCGCATCCCCCCCAAGCTGTCAATCTGGCGGCTCTTCAGCCTAAGCCTTTCGGCGAAGCATCTGACGCTGCGGCCGCAATGGCCCAGCCCAATGCAGAGCCCGTCGAGGAATATGAGTGCGCACTCCTCTCGCCCATCCACCCACACCCGCCTGGCCCGTTCCCAATGCACCTTTGTGGTAGCAACCATGATCGCTGACTTGGAATATTCCACAGCTACGAATCGCTCCCTCCCAACTTCTCCCTGGTCCAAAATATGGCGGCCGGGGCGTTCGCGGGCATAGCTGTACGTTTTGTCCCATCTTATGGAGCTTCGCTTTGGCCGGATAGATTGCTTAAAGGTTCGAAGCTGATTTTCAATACTTGCAGGAGCATACCGTCATGTACCCTATCGATGCCATTAAGGTACGGTTGACAGCGCTTTCCTTTGCCTACGTATCCTCGCCCTCTGCTAATTCGGAGTTCCCAGACCCGAATGCAAGTTCTCAACCCTAACCCCTCAGCTGTCTACAACGGTGTCATCCAAGGTACATACCGCATAGCCAGCCGAGAGGGAGTCCTCAGTTTGTGGAGAGGCATGTCCAGTGTTGTCGCTGGAGCTGGTGAGTGCCCTGCCCCAGCTGGCCTCAAACCTTCAAGTTCCCGTACTAATTGCATCAGGACCTGCCCATGCTGTTTACTTTGCTACGTACGAGGCCGTTAAGCATGTTATGGGAGGCAACCAGGCGGGTGTTCACCATCCTCTTGCTGCTGGTGAGTTGTTTTGCGCAGGCCCTCGTTTCGAGTGAACTAGATGGTTAACACAGCGCGATAGCTACTAGTGGAGCTTGTGCTACCATCGCAAGCGATGCGCTTATGAACCCCTTCGATGGTAAGTAGCTTGCGAAGCACCTGCCCTTACGAACGCGGACAACTTACTCGCGCCTCCAGTCATCAAACAGCGAATGCAAATCCAGGACTCTGCAAAAATGTACCGCTCCATGACGGACTGTGCTAAGTACGTCTACAAGACCGAGGGACTGGCAGCCTTCTACGTTTCCTACCCGACCACCCTCTCGATGACGGTTCCCTTCACTGCTCTGCAGTTCCTCGCCTATGAATCCATTTCAACGGCGATGAATCCGAGCAAGAAGTACGACCCGACAACACATTGTCTGGCTGGCGCTGTCGCTGGAGGCTTTGCCGCCGCCTTGACCACGCCCATGGATGTGATCAAGACTATGTTGCAGACGCGAGGAACTGCGACCGACCCGGCGTTGAGAAACGTCAATGGCTTCATGGCCGGGTGCCGGTTACTGTACGAGCGAGAGGGCTTTCGGGGATTCTTCAAGGGTGTGCGCCCCCGTGTAGTGACGACCATGCCCAGCACGGCTATTTGCTGGTCTGCTTATGAGGCTTCCAAGTAGGTTCACCGTCTTTGATTGGACAGACGTATGGAAGTGATTGTAGGAACTAACGGTTTTCTCTCACAGGGCTTACTTCATCGCAAGGAACGATATTTCACCTTGAAGCGGTTTGCTGCTCTACACATAGAGAGGGGTTGTTGGCAAATTTTGTGACCGATTAGAGCGGTAGTGTAAAATCTTAGACGGCGGAGCAAGGCAGGATCGATTCCCACACCCGAGCAACAATTGGCCTGGTGCCGGGAATTACAGCAACGGAACGCTGGAGGAGCACAGTGTACCACTCCGAGCGAGAGCTTCCTCCCCAAAGAAGAAAATCAAAACCTCGTTGTGTTGTAACATGGACGCTGATAGTCGGTCAACTCGCAAGCGGGCTGTATATGTTGCTGGAGAGCCGATTTGGCAAAGTGCTACATATTCAAAGGATATTGAACACGCTGGCGTCGGAAAATGACACCTGTCGGGAGGTGGTATGCTCGGGGATGGATTTACAGACGTTCATCTGGAATATCATCTCTTACTCTCCTCCAAATTGGCTTTGCTCACTGGTCGAGACTGTCACAACTGGCCTTCGCAACCCAGTTGACTCTGCGACGGGCACTTGCTTGTTCGAGCAATCTTTGGCCGCAATACATCTCACTGTGTTCCGTCGCTAATCTGTCGACCCGCTCTTCGCCAGGGAAAATGTGTCGTAGATATGATCAACCTGACCGATCACTCGACGCCAACTATCTGGCCTGCTTTGGGCATGGCTTTAGTAACCGGAGCCGCATGAAGACTGCTATGTGACACATTGACGGAATGGATGTCGAAGTACTATCAATGACCCGGTTACGCATTGCGACTTGATACGAGCCAAGCCCCACTCGCAGGAACCGTGAGGATACGTCACTCGTAGACACATGGACAAGCAGCGAGCTAACCGCGAACATCGGAGTATCACGCGAGCCGATTTTTCAAAGAGACTAATGTTCTACATTCCGCTGGCACAACAGTCTTGAAGATGAAAGTAAGTGACCAAGACTGGTCGAGTTATTTCACCAACTTCTTGCTGGCAATACCAAGAAGTGATGTGAGTTAGATGCCACTGATGAATAAGGCCCCATGAACTCCAGGCTGAACCTATTAACTCCTTCCATACCACCGAGCTCCCTCTAAAATGGGAACCCGCCACCGCCGCCACCAAACTTGAAGTGGAATTGCTGACTTCCACCTCCCCCACCCTGCTGGAACATGAATGGATGGCCTCCGCCAAAGGGGTTTCCTTGAAAAGGGCTGCCTTGCTGTTGATTATTGGGGTCGTCGCCGCGATCGAAGCGCTCGCGAAGCTCCGGGTTGCTGAGAATCTCGTACGCCTCGTTGATGGCCGCCATCTTCTTCTCGGCTTCCTCTTTGGTGAGACCCTGCTTCGCAGCCTTATCGGGGTGGTGAAGCTTTGACAGCTTACGATAAGCCTGCTTGATTTGACGCTCATCAGCATCATGTGATACACCTAGAACCTTGTAATAATCCTTGGTCTGACTGCGCTTGAGCGCGATCTGGGCCTTCTGCATGAGAGGCTGGATGACGTCGTTCTTGTCAGGTCTAGCATTGCTGGCCTCCTCTAAAGACCTAATGGCAGCCTCGAACTCCTCCTTGTCCATCAATACTTTGGCCTTGTATAGGAGGCCGTAAAACGATTGAGGGTCGAGCGCGAGCGCATCATCGCAGTACTGTTTAGCTTTCTTGCCATTCATCTGCAATGTCTGTTAACACTGTTTAAGAGAAAGCCCTACGTCTTCGATGACTTACGTCGTAATAGCCCTGGCATGCCATTTCCACAACGCGGGTGTACAGAGTTGAGGGGGCAGTGGCGGGAATGGTGCCATCCGCACGAAGCTCTTCAACATGGGTCTTAATGTCGGTGATCAGACCTGTCTCGTCGGCCGAGTCGATCAACAACTTGACTCCGGTCATAGGTTGATTCTTGTCGAATGCCTTCGTTACTCTGGTCAAAGTCTTGTCAATGGCCTTTTGCTGCTTCAGGAGCTTCTTGCATGGCTTGGAGTCTGGGTCGGAGTGTAGACACTTCCTGATCTGGGTCAAGCCGTTCTGGAGGTCGCCTAGTCCGTAGAAGGTGATGGCGGAGATCTTAATATGTGGTGAAGTGTCTCCAGGCCGCATCTGCAGGACGTGGTGCAGATCACTCATGCCCTCTTCAACCTCACCGCGCTGGAAACGACAGCGAGATCTCATCTCGCGGAGCGAGATAGCCCGGTTCGCGGTAAGGATGGCCTCGCCTGCATGAGTGACGCATGCCTCCCAATCACTATTCTTCTCTGCCATCTCGGCGAGGTGAGCAGCGCCCTTAGCCTCGTCGAGGGCGACGAGCTCGGGTGAGGTGGCGCCCTTGTTTGCCAGAGTGTACTGTTCCCTTGCGCCATCCCAGTCGGCAACCTTAGACTTGATCTTGGCTAATTGAACGTGAGCGCCCTCGAAGCCGGGCTTTAATGCCAAGACCTTGTTGAAATCGTCGGTCGCCTGGTTGGTTCGTCCGAGGGAGAGGTAAGTCGTGGCGCGCTTGAAGAGGGTCAAATAGTTGGAGGGATCGCGAGCGACAGCGGCATCGTAGTAGACGAGGGCGTCGCTCGTCTGTCCCTTGGAGAGATGGGCTTGGGCGGAGGACAGCAAAGACGAGACTGGGGTATCAGAAGGGATTTCGTCGGCTGAAATTGCGAGAGCTGGCGAAGAGAGTAGTGTCGTGGCTGCGAAAGCCAGAGCGCATAGGCGAACGTGCATGTGCATGGCTGTCGCTGACGCCAGGCGGCCGGGACGAGCAACCAAAGGCAGCCGCGGATCCTCGAGTAGACAGGTAGAGAAAAGAGATGTTGCGGCAAGGAGAGACGGGCAGAAATGGTCGAAGACAATAAGCTAGAAACAGGAGTGGAGGGGGAGACGACGAGTGATGTTATAGAAGTGGTCGAAATGGAAAAGTTGTCCTTAAAGACCGCCACGATCTGATGGAAGGTACAAATGCTAACGATGGAGATGGGCTGTGGAGCAGGTAGTCCTTAACGCTTCTCACTTCGCTGTCGCACAGCCTCCCCCTGCATCTTCAGGAAACTATACGTATCGCGTACTTGGGTAATTTGGTACGGCGCAAGTATTCCGATTATGCCTATTCAACCCATAGTGTTACCTTACTTCTTCCGTCAAGTGTCCAGATCAGATCCGCCCCACTTTCGCGCATACGTACACACAGGTAGCTACCTAGCTACCTTACACTTTAATTAGGCTACGTACCTACTTACCGCCCAAGAAGCAGGTGGCTGCTGCTACCTTAACTCTGACCGGTACGCAAGCCACTTTTTGAAGAAGTCACGGCATCTGCTATTGTCATCGGCTTCGCCAGACCCAGAGAAACTTTGTACCTTCCCGATCTGGCCTTCCTTTGCAGGATAGGCCAAATCAACCATAACAAAAATCACGGCCTTCCGCCGCTGTCTCCGACTATCAGCCTACTACCTCCGTCAACATGTCTCACCTCCCCCCGTCAACCGCCATCTTTTCTCCCTCAATAGCACGCATTGCTGCCTCTACTGCTAAAGACTGGAACTATGTTGACGGTTGGCTTACCGCCAAATTCCACGGCCGAGCAGTCCCGCCTTTTGAGCGGAATCCAGAAACCCTCAAAGCCCTCCTCGCTCTGGCTTCGCTGAACGAGACTGTGGATGAGGAACGCGAACTCGTCTCTAGGGCTGAGGCTGCCGCTCTGCATCAACTCGGCGAAGCTTACCATGAACCCGAAGCGCGTCTCTCTGAATTGCCCCCAACGGCCACCGTCCGCGAGAGGATTCTGACTGCCGTCCAGGATCACCTCACCCGAGAGGGTAGCACTGCCCTCAACTCCATGGCGACACTTTCATGCCAGCTTTCCGTGGCGTACCCGGATGCCGAAAACCTCGGCCAGTCCATGATAAATCTCCATGCCCGAGCGTCTGAACTCGAGCAAATGAGGGTTCGTGTGCACGTACTACTGAAGTACATTGAGCAAGAGTCTACTACTGCAGATGAGCTTCTGCAAACGCTGCGCAGCGACGACTACAAACCCACCAACGACCTTGCCCGCCAGAATTTGGACATGCAAAGGAGAATTAAGGCCATGGCTGCTCGTTTGCCCGAGCTGAAGGACCGAATGTCAAATGCGAACCGATCGCATATCTCTGCCCAACCCGCCATCGAGCAAATTGTACAGGAAGAAAGCAAGTATCTTGATCTCCTGGCCCAGAAGAGAGGATTGGATGCCCACGTTACCCAATTTTCGAGCCTTCCAGACGACGTCCAGAGGGCTCGGCTTCAGCTTGAAAATCTTCGTACCGAGATCCGTGCCATTATCCGGCGCCGAGACACCATCTTCGAGGGCTGGGTCGAACGCGAGAGTCCCCGCAAGGACCGATCATAACCACTTTCTACTGTAGCTTAGCATACATCACACGCTGCAGCTTGCATCACTAGGGTATTAGAATTACTACGCGCTAAAGACAAAACTCGCTTGTCAAAGAAAACAACATCAGCCAGCTCGTTTACCCCTAACTGCACCGCCCAAGTTTCTTATCCCCCGCATCCCCAGACCAGCTCGCTTAACAGGTGGCGCGGCCGGAGGTGCAGGGTCCTTCACTGGAACTGGTGGTCCACTTGGGTTACGTGCTTCCTTGCCCCCCTTGATGTCCGCTCCTTCTCCCAAGCGCAAGTCTGTTAAACCAAGACTGCCCCGACTATCGTCAACGTCCCCGGAGTGTCTCTGAGCCCGTCGAGCCCGCTCCTGGACACTGCGGAACTTCTCAAGCAGCTCATTCCAACGGATGATGCCGTCCTCTCGGCCTTTCAACCTGTTCGGTCTGTCATAGCTCGAGCTAGTGGCGGGGCTGGGATTTCTGTAGGCTTGCGGTTAGCTGCAGTCCACTCCCCTTTGCAAGCCGGACCAAGCCGACAAGGGTCATGGGTTAGTGATAAAGGGGAATTGCCATAAATACTCACACTTTGGGTGCAATATGAAGGTAGCCGATCGAGCTGACACTGTTGAGACGGTTCTTCAAGGCGGCGAAGGCGGAGGATTGTGGCAGGAGCATCAAAAGTCCATACAGGCATTTGTACAAATGGGGGTACTTTTCTGGCTCCAGCAGCTGCAATCGAAGATCTTGACATCGTCAGCCACCAGACATATCAGAACGGGCGAACGGCCACTTACAGGTGAACACAGGAGACTCTATCAACTGCACCAGCTTATCGATCTGGATCAGAATATTCACTGTCATTTCCAACTCGGCGCTGATTTAGTTAGTAAGACGTCACATGAGTACTCACATCGAGGGTACGGAGCTTACAAGATCTGCAGGAGATTGTACGCTTGTTCGTAGGCTTGGGCCAAGAGGCACAGAGAGAAAGTGGCGACTGCATTGTGACACCATGAACGAAAGAGGGCGACGAAGAAAGTCTGACCATCCTGGTACTGTTGTATAAGCGCTCTGGAGGGTGAAGCCTCAAGGACAAGATCTGTTTACCTTGGATTCCAAGTTGCGAAGCCTCTTGCGAAGCTCCGAAAGCTCCGGTGCTGTGATGAGGTTGTTGTTCAGGTTCTGCACCATAATACTGGCAAACTCCACATCTTCCTCTTTTTCTATGCAGTCGGCGAGTGTTCGGTAGATTCTCTCGGCGCTGAGGCTAACACAGAGCTGGCGTATGATCAAGTTTCCGCGAGTCTCAAGCAACTTTCTGTCGGTAGCAAAGAGCTGAAGCAGATTGACCATAAAGTTGGAAAAGTAGTCATCTTCGCTGTTGCGAGAGATTTGTGATAACAATTGTAGATCTTTAGTCACTACTGCCTCAGCTGGGTCTGAAAGTGTCTTGAGCAACGCCGGAAAGGTTCCGTCATTGAAGGCGAGCACTTTGCGAGGCGCCTTCCTGTGGAGCATGATCAGCCACGTTAGCGCGGCAACCCGGGTTGCCTCATGATCATTGAGGAATAGCAACGTGAGCGCGTTGACCGCTGCGGCATAATCCAAGTCAACCTGGGGATGAGCGGTCGAAGATGGTGGGTTTGGTGTTGAGAGGGACCGGTTATGTCCCTGAGCAGGGGTCGGGCTTCTCATTTCCAAATCCCGAGAGCTAGAAAGAGAAGCGCGCGCACTAGACGCTCCATCTTGGCGCTCACTGGAAAGAGGTATTCGAGTGTTAGAGTGGGAAAGGCCCCCGATTTCGGGCTCGTCTGACAGCGAAACAACATAGTCCATCAGGCCGGCGTTGACACGGGCGGCAGCCTGGCGAATGGATTCGACGCCGCTGGCCATAGCAGGAAGCATATGAGCCAGGACCTTGGGGGTAAAAGGCAACACCTCTTCAGGGCAAATGTCCAAAAACTCGACAATCCAGCGCAGAGATTCCAGCAGGGAATCTTCTTCTTTTGGATGAATTAGTGTAAATGAACGATCTTCCATGGGGCGAGAAGGTAAACAAACCAAGGGGCGAATCGAGCGTAGCTGTAAGGATCTCAAGAATCTTTCGGTAGTTGATTTGGACATCTTGACCTGGTATCCAGTCCTCTTCGCCACTACCCTCATCATCGCTGTGTGAAGTGATTTCATCGCCGTCTTCGGGCTCAATTTGAACACTTCCCGAATCGACAGACTCCTCACGTTTGCGTTTCCCGCCCTCTCGAGATCTTTTGCTCTCTGCGATGCCCTTCTTAACTCTCGAGATCCGTTTGATCTCGCTGAGAAACTTGTCTAGGCAAGACTGGGTGGCAACATGAACGTCTCGATTGGGATCACTCAAGAACTTGAGCAAACCGCCTAAAAAGTCAGGTAAGAATGTAACCAGCTCGAGATCGGGGATAGAATCGAGCAGTGTAATCCAGCCAACAAGGAACTGGCGAGTGAAGGGATTGATAACCCAGACACGTTCTTGGAGAAGAGGTATGAAGCGGCGTAAGGAGAAAGCGGTTGGCGGAGGAGGGCGATCCTCGCCGTCTGCTTTGTCGGTGAATTCCTGGCCCAACTCTCCTTCCAAGACGGATACGTAGGATGCAGCTGACTCGGAGACAATGTCCTTAATGAGTCTGTCGAGCAGTTCAGCGCCGTTCTTGACGGATAACTCTGAGTCTGCTCCAAGCTAAGAACCGCGAAACTCATGTCAGATTGCAAGCTCACGACAAAAGGATACCAGCCCAATGATGATGCGGCAAGGTATGAGCTAGGCGGGGGCATTACCTTGCAGAGGGCGTCGAATATGTCGTTAAAGTATATCAAGATCTCCCCTTTGGCCACCTTGGCAATATTGTACATGGCCTCGCAGGCGTAGTACCTCACCCTGGCATCTTGGTCGGTAAAGCATGCCAAGACTGGAGGCACTATCTTTTCCAAATAACGTGGCAGCTCCTAGACCATGGTTAGTTGAATACGTATCGCGACTAGGAAAAACAAGAGTCCAGGTACAGAGGGAGGTAGGCATACAGGACCAAGTGCGATGGCAGCGGCAGCCAGGCCAATCAGGCCTCCGTTTCTGGCATGAGGTTGGTGAACAGCGTAAGCAAACTCATTGCACAGCTGCTCGAGGATGGCTTGCACTCTCGAATAGTCTCTGGTGACGACCAACTCGCGAATGACGCGCTCGAGTCTAGAAAGAGTGGGATGTCAGCTAACAGGGGGGNGGGGGGGGGCGGGGGGAGGTCATGGAAGATGGCGACAAGGAGAAGATGGAGGCCAGGTCCCGTTCAGGGGAGGGGTTGCATACTCAAGTGCTCCAACTTTCCGTTTGTCGTAAAGTTTGTCATTCAGAGCTCGCTGTATACCAACATCCATGATTACTGGTGCGGGCAAGAGATACGGATACGGTGAGAGACTACAGTAGTGACATGTCCTGGGACTGCAAAGTTGGATGTGAAAAATCGGTCGGGTAGGGCTAGAGCGGTGGATTGGGCTGGCAAACGCAATGCGGTCAGGCTCTGGCTGTGGCTCTGAAGGAGGCCCGGCTCTGGACCGGAGTTGCAGATGGCTTCACACCTGAGTACCAATTAGACTGGGCGTGGAAAGACCAAAAAACAAAGCTTGGGTGACGGAGACTAGTCGGGGGATCAGGGAGGAGAAAACACAGACTCAAAGGTGAAGATGTGCTGCTCGGCGGGGGTGAGGTTGTAGGTAAGTACCTACCTAGGACGGCTGAGGTGAGGCTGGCTGGCAAGCAGCAAGACGTCAGAAAACAGGCGGGTGCAGGAGGTGGTGCAGGGGGTTTGGTGCATCCCGCGTCGTGTGTGGCGTCCCCAAGCCAAGTACGATAGGTACCCGACCTTTCCTACGCCACTCCACTGAGGGGGGCTTACCAACCATCGGGCCCGGCTTAATTATTTAGCAGCTATTGTATAAGGTACCCGACCTTAACGCGCAGTAGGTGCCGGCCCCATTATCTGCATGGTACACTAAGGTAGGAACTCTGTATGCACCAATGCGTCACACGCGCATCTGCAATTGCTTCCCGTCGTCTCCAATCGCAAGCCATGCAGAACCAAAGCTGGCAGCCCTTACTGTTGCCTTCTTTACTTTTCATCACCTTTCTTTTCTCACAACACAAAGCCTCACTCCACCCAAACGTTTCTTTTGTCTTGATGGGTTGTCTTGATGGGCCCCAAGTTTCCTCCTTGGTCTCAACGCCCTCCTTCCATAACGCACCCCGTAAGTTGCTATCAGGATGCTTCCAACTGTCGGCAACGGCCTCTCAATCGCATGAGGCGCCGCCTTACGCCCGTACGTAGCGTCCGTCATATCTATGGGGGCTTCTTCGTCTTGCAGTCGGGGACCAGAGCCTTCTCTTCCGGGCTGCAACACACCCGCGCACCCTCACACCCTCACAAGATGTCAAGATGTCTGAATGGTGTCTCCTCATTCCGCCACTTACAGCATACACTAGGCACCTATTTGGCCCCGGCGCCCCCAAAGGCCCTGTATGTGATGATCTTCTTCCTCCCGGCCAATGGCAATTTCTACCATCTGGCGGACCCCGGCATTCCTTTAGTTTATCTTACAGCACTGATCCTGGCTATTAACGTCCGATTTGGACTCCCCCGAAATTCCAGCCATTTGGGTCGTCTCAGTCTTTCTTCGTCCCAGTCATTTTCGAGCAACCCTGGTTTTTGTCCTTATCCATCTTGCTCTGTCCTCTCTTCTCCCACGACTCGCGCAAGCCATCACCGAGACCGGTGAACTAACTGTTCGTTTCAGTATTCTCTTTTCTCTTCTCCGCCATACCCCTCGTGGAATGTGCAACCCACCAGAGACACTCACCGTACCTGCCCTGCCCAGCTTTCTTTTCCCATATCCTTCATCGAACCTCTCTCTTCTGTTAGTCGTCTGCTTGTTCATGGTTTAGCAATTGATTTACTACCGACAGACCTGGACCTGGGACGGGTCGTGCAAACTGCATTCCGATCTATCATTACTGTATCCTGATGGCGTACCTTGCCCTGCCTGCTCTGAAGAGGCCTGGGGTTTTATTTCTTTCTTACCCCTTCCTGTCTACTTCCGCTGCCCGAGTAGCCACCCTTCTGCTCTCTACTTGACACCTCCCTGTCTCTATTGGCCTGGGCAGCCATAGTGGCACGCTTAGCGAAGTCATCCTATCATGTTTAGCTGTCTTTCTTTGAGGCAGTCCACCTCATGGCACAAGATCCTCGGGGAATTTACTTTGTCACCGCGGGCTTTGCGGATACGCGCAGCCGCTGCGTCGTCCATCTTGCTCTTTCCCATCGTTGAGGGCTTGATAGAAGCTCAAGGCAATAGTCTTTGGAAAATTCTGGCTCGTACGCGAAGAATTGAATCAAGCCTGATCTCAGAGCCACCAATCAAGGTGACCGTCTCGTTTTCCTCTTCGAGGGTATATCTTTGGATTAAGAAACGACTCAAGAAGTACACGGCAAGACTGTGGCTTGTTTGCTTCAGAAACCACAGTCTCGACAGGTGCAATGTTGTCTCGAAGTATAAGAAGAGTAGTATCTGGAGCTGTGATTCCGTCTTGAACTTGCCCTAGAGGACTCAGTCCTTTATACTTTTCCAGCCAGATGTATATGTATATATATCTGACCATAATTATTCTCGTGACCAGGCTCTGCTCATGACATGCCGGGGAACCTTCATCCTGTACGATCTCTAGCCAACAGCAACGCGCCCACATGACCTCTCAGAGCAAGAGCAGGCTCGAGTATCCCGGTCCAGATGCACGACACATGTCGGGCGAGTCTTTTTGGTATGGTAGGGGTCTGAGGCAACGGGCTTGGACACGGCGTAGTTCCCGTCAGTTCCAAACCCTGTTCCCCATGTTGTCTCGAGGCCCCCGGTACCCTGGACAGTGACGCCTTCCAATACTGTCCCTTATGAGAAGGAAGGTGTTTGGTTGCCAGTGAGGGGCAAGGGAGTCGCCCAGAACGCTGATTTCTTGCATGACTCTGACAGTATCTCACAACATGGAAGACATCAGAGGTTTGGCGGATTCGAGACTGCTCCCAAGTGCCCTCCCTACGGCTGGCTGTTCCGCATCCCTCCGATGAGGTGCATCAACGTGACTGCAGCCAAGAGATCTTGGGGTACACTACTGACGGCGATGACAAGATGGCCAGCTGTAGCCATCGCCCGCCACTCGCGGCTCAACCTCCGGTTATTCTCACGGGGTACCCCTGAACGGTGGACAAACCGTTGGCCCCTATCTCCTTGAGGCCTGAGACATGGACCTTTTAGATCCCATTAGGTATAGCCAGTCAGCAGAGGCCCTCAGAGGCTCTCAGACTCCACAGTATATCAGCAAAAGACACTTATAGCGTGAGAAATAGCTATAGAAGTGTCTAATTAAAGTGTTATATTTAGCTATAGATCCTTCCTAACTTAGGCTACTTATATTTAGCCCCCTCTCTAGTATACTAAGTATCCTAGTACTCTTACTTATAAAATACTATACTATACTACTTATACCTAGAGGTTATTCTATAGTTACTAAATAAAATATTAATATCCTTCTTACTAAGCATTTTATACCTATATATTAAAAAATACTATATATACTACCTCCTCCCTAGTAATATTAATAAGTTATAATTTAGCTAGGTAGAAAGCTCTTTTTTTATAGTTATAGACTTATAGCTTAGGATTACTACTTCTCTATATATAGTTATAATCTCTTTATAGAGGTGTTATTAAAAACGCTTTTACGTCTAAGTATATTATTTACTACTATTATAATATATATAAGTATTATATTAAGCCTTATAGAAGGCTAGGTAGGTATTAGTAACACTAATAGGTAGGTTAAAGTTAAAATTTAATACTTAGTAGCTACTATAGCGTATATAACGTTTATAGTAGCTATTAGCTCTATATTGATCGCTAATATTAATAGCATTTATATATTAGTTATATATATAGTAAAACTAAGGGAAGAGCAGTATCTTTATATATATAATTAATAACTTACCTATAATAGTATTATAAGTTTTAAAGGAAGCTTATAATATATTAGTATAAGTTATACTACTATGAGGCCTCTTTTAGAGCCTAGGGAAGGTATACTTAAAGCTATAGAAGCCTATAGTTACTATTAAAACAGGGGAACTATCCTTAAATAGAAGCTAATAGACTATGCTATTCTTAGTTATTTTATAGTAAATAGTGCCTTAAGGTATCTTTTTAGCCTTACTATTACAGCTTCTAAGCTTATTAAGAGTTAGGCTAACCCTACTATACTAGGCGTTATATATAGTACCTATAGTAATAATATTACAGCACTAGAGGTATTAAAGTAGGTTAATTAAAGTAAATAAGTTATTAATAAAAAGGTAGTATTACTAGCACTAGTTTAGGGGTATTAGTAGTAATAGGATGAGATAGGTAATAACTGCTCTTATAGGGGTAAGCTCTTTAGTCTCTATTAGTAAGTATATAAGTAGAGAGATTACTAAACCCTTATTTATATATTAAGCCTACTAAAAAAAGTACTTAGCTTCCCTAATAACCTATATTTTAAAGCTAATAAGTATAAGCTTACCTTATATATACTAAATATTAAAGTAGCAGCCTTAGTAGCAGATTATACTCTTATTAATAGTAACGTGGACGCTAAGTAACTACAGCTATATTAATACTAACTATAACTAATTACTCTAGTAGGTAACCTTTTTATATATCGTTAGGTATATATTATAGAGAGGCTTAGCGATAGAGTTATAAGTAGAAAAGTTATAATATAGCTACTTAAAGCAGTTATAAGAGAGTTAATAATTAATAGGGTAAAGAAGGTAGTAGTTATACTTAATCTAGTAGTTATAGAGGGTACTCTCTTAATAAATAGTTATATAGATAAGTATACCTAAAAAGATATATATCTCTACTATAGTTATACGCTAAGACTAATAAGATACTTAAGTAGGGTTTTTTATTACTTTAGTAGGATTATAAGTATATTAATATATCTCTAACTTCTTATTAGTCTAATATACCTACTACTTAGCTATCTACTTAGGAACAAATTTTTACTATATTTATAGTAGCAAGAGGTCTAGAGGTAGATATATCTTATATTTAAAGTACTCTATAAGAAGTTTATAATATAGTATATTATTAGTGTGGTCTAGAAGCTCTTTATTATACTATATACCTAGTAGAGAGCAAAGCTTATAAGGGTTATACTATACTATATTATCATTATATAGAATAACTAGCTAGAGGTTTAGCAGTAGATTTTACTTACCTAGAGGTAGAGGTAGTAACTAATATGCCTATAGTAGTATTAATATACCTACTTTAATCTTATTAAGGTCTCTTATAGTAGGCAACTAGTAAGGGTTATTAATAACACTAAGGCTAATTAGTATATAGCGCTATATAGAGGTATTAAGATCCTTAAAGTTATTAGTAATATTAAAATTACTATTATAATTATTAAATAACTTAATAATATTATTATAGTAAATATTATCTATTTTTTAGAGATTTTTTAGGGTTAATTTAATATAGAGTAAGTAGGGGTATTATAGTAGTATTATAAGTAAGTAGGTAGGGGACTTAAGTTAAGGAATAAGGTTAACTTATAGCTATTAAAAAAAGTAGATAAATATTAGCTTATTTTAGTAGAAGTATAGGTACTTAAAAAGTACTATTTTCACTGCAAAACTTAAGTATATTAACTAGTGGCGTAGCTTAGCTAGCATATTAATCCTTTTCTAGGCATGTAGCTGTGGGGGGCACTAAAAGGTCCATGTCTCAGGCCTCAAGGAGATTCATCCGCCGTCTGCTTCTCTGTGGTACCGTTGTGGGATGGTGGAGAGCAGGCCCAGGGCCTGGGCGGGAACCATAATCGACAGCCCTTGTCTCCCTGTCCATACTTCATGTCTCTCGCCGGTAGCTTAGCTGTATGGTCCTGGCTATAGGAAATGGTTGTTCTTCAGACACTGAGACCCCTTTATGCAGTCTCTCTACCACAATGCTTCCAGTAGTCCCCTTGGATGCCACCTTCCTCCTTCTCCATTTTCACCCTCCCGACGTTCTTTCCTCTAATATTACAAGGTACGTGGTGTGGTTCCTGTGCGACCTTTCACAAGTTCATCGTGCATACATCGCATCGGATGGCACCCGCGGATCGATGGCATGCTTGCTTGCGCGCGCGTTTGTGTCTGCGTGGAGGCCGGTATCGCGGATGGCCTCAGAGCCAAACAGGGGTTTGGGAGAGAATCATTTAACTCAGTCTCGCTCGAAACACATTTGATTGGAGCGAAAAATCGGAACACAAGTGTGCCGTCTGTACAAGAGGGTGAGAGGAAAAGTGAGGGACAAAAGTGTGGGTTCATCATGATGCAAAGTTCACCGCCGTGTCATCTAGCCAAATGGCCATTGGCTACGTAAGAGATTGGCGCTTTCACATTGACGATTGCAGCTCGACGAACTTGCTTGCTGTCCTAGCGCCAATCCTCTCCTCGCCCGGGAAAAGAAACGAACAACACGCGCTCCGGTTCAAGATGATGCCCGCCCATGTGGGTGCGGCGGAGGAGAGGGCCGTCTCCGACGGGTGTAGCGAATCGGATCGGAGGAATAATTCCATGCCATGCAACATCGATACAGTCACACATATCGGATCGATCTCGTTCTAGACATTATGACCGATCTAGCTGGGCGCTACAGGCTCTGCGTACATGCGCCTCTCGTTCATTTCATATCCCACACCGGTCACAGCTGCGCTAACCCAATTGTATGTACATGTCGGTTGGGGGAGCGAGGGGCCAGAGTCGTACGAGCAGTCTGTCAGTGGTGTCCACCGAGGATATCACCATTCTTGACCACAGCCTTTTGACACTTTGCCAATATGGCAGCTTGTTGGGACACCTCGGCCAAGCGACCGATGACATCCTTGTTGCCGTCTACGAAGCCGTACAGGGCGTAAGGAATGCCCACGTCGTTGCAGAATTCCTGCACCAATCTCTGCGTCTTGCGCAGGTTGTGGCGCGGAATACGAGGGTACATGTGATGAACAACCTGGAACTGCAGCCCGCCGTGAAAAAAGTCCAGCCATGACGGGCAATCAACGTCCATGGTCGTCCGCAACATTTTCTGAGGGAACGACTCGTGGGGGCCCAGATCGGCGGTACTCATAGCAAAGTGCGATAGCGTGATTTGACAGTGCAGCGGCGACTGCAGAATGTGGCTGACCATCACAAAAACAAATCGGTCCCAGTTGTTAGGGATAGACTTGTACACGACACCGTAGCCGAACCAGGCCCAGAAGAAAACCTGTCCAGCCACCTCAAGCCAGTGATGCCACCAGGCAATGCCTTTCTTGGGGCTGCGCCTGAAAATCAAATGGTCCCAGGAGAGCCTGTAAAGGTTGAAACGGCCGAAGCACATGATCGGGTAATAGAGGTACGACTGCATCGACAGGAAGAATTTGGCGGCAGCGTCGTATGTCATTATGCGCTCGTAGTAAGACGATGTCAAGTTGCCGAGGAAGCGGTGGGATACGGCGAAGAAAGGCATATGTTCAATATCCGGGTCGTGTTCGGGTGAGTTGGTAACGATGTGATGGACGTTGTGATTTCGCTTCCACCAGCCAATGGAAAGGCCTCCCATAAAGTCGGCAATGAATATGCCGATACACGTATCGACGTGGAAGTTGTGCGTGATGCCCATATGACCAGCATCGTGAGCTGAAAATACAAGCTGATGCCAGAAGCATCCTAGACAGGCCGCGCTCGGGACGTACCAGCCCCAACGCAAAAAGGTCAGCATGCCAACGAACAGGAGCGTATAGCGGGTCATTTCGACGGCGTATGCACGATAGTCACAATCGTAAAGACCCTCATCCTTGATGCGCTGATCCAGCAATCTGTACTTGCGCACGATCTCGGTTTGGGTCTCGTCGTCGAGGGGTGGATATTTGTCAAGATCGAGATTGATTTTCTTGCGAGTCTCCGAATCTAGAAACGCAGTGCCGTCCATATCTTCCTCGTCGCCGCAGTCCGAAGTTGCCGACGACACAGAGCTCGGGCTCTGAGCCGCACCTCGTCGTTGCCGCACGCTGCTGTCGGTGGTATCGAAGACCGGGGAAGCCTCCCGCGAGCTGTCACTGGGAGATGAGGGACCGAAGAAGCGTAGCGAGACGTCTTCCTCCGCATCGTCGATTTCTGGGTCGCCTTCCTCCAAAGATCTGAACTTGCCACCCTGAATGGGAGGGACAAAGTTCCGCCAATGCCCCTCAATCCTACCAATTCGATACCGGCTCATTTGTGCTTTCGCTTCGGGTGAGTGCAGCCTGTTGGAGAAGTATGCGTCAGTCTCAACAGCGTCAAAGGTAGGACTTTGCAAGAGAGCTCTCCGCGGGATGAACATACACTGTGACCTCGTCGGTGGCATCTCGACCGACCATGTGTTGAATGGCCTTGTCACCGCCAGGGTGGTAGGCCAACCATCCATCGAGCCGAAGAACAAACTGGTCGACGATTGTGATCGTGCGTCCATGGGCAATCAGGCCCTCGACCTGGCGTCGAGACATGAACGGGTATTCCCTTTCCTTTCTGGGGGTTTCCCGATTGCCCTCGCCCGTGGCGGCAGCTCCGGCGGCGGCAAAGCCAACCATTGTGATCTTCGAAGCTACTGTCGAACCACCAGATGTGAGTGATGCGTGGAGATGGGAGGGACTGATGGCGAGCTTCGAAACCAATTGAACGAACGTGCACGATTGACAGGACAGATTGGCAGGGGTAGCTTTTTGTCGCCGAGACGCAGAGGGAGGGAGGGTGGTGGGGGAAAGGCCGAAATGTGATTTCTGTTCTTCCAAGAAAAACAGAAATAAAAACCGGAAGTAAAAGAAGACAAGACAGAACCGGAATCTCGAAAAAGTGGTGGATGGGTGGGATCAGGGCGGTATTTCGTGGCCGCTATTCACCGCATATTGCTGGCTCAGATGCCAGATCCTGGAGATGTGTCGGCGAACTTGGCAGGCCGGATATAGTATGTCGAGGTGCCTTGCATAAGCTTGGAACCTTGAGTGCCAGCGTACAGCCAATGGCCACGTGTGGTAGGCTCAATATTTGAACAGAATGGCAGGAGGGTTCTCGGAGCTTTCAGCAGCCCGCCGGGCCATCACCACCACACAATGGCGCAAATCATGCGAGGAACAGCTCCGGGCGGGTCCACAGTAGCGTGTTTCCGTCGTCCCATCTACTCTCATTCCGAAATTAAGCCGTGTTGATCAAGAGCGGCTGAGCAACATTTGCCTGGACATCACTCATCAGATACTTCGGTTGGGATATGGAGATGGAAGCCAATACGAATATATATGCTAGAGAATTGGTTCATCGCCATCAGCCCAGCCGAACCTCTTCTCGTCGTCCATGGCTTGCCCGCAGCCAGAGCCAAACGAGTGGCTGCATCGACTTATTTAACCAGACAAAACTCCCCCGATTCCCCAGTATTTCTCTGCGTGGAAAGTGCTGGCATCAGAGTGTTTCCACAGGTCGTTGAAGGCCGAGAAGAGAATGACATCCCCTGGGTGGCTTGCGAACGCCTCCTTGATTGAATCAACAGCCAGCCTCTGCTCACCGACGCCAGGTACCGCAGCGCCGTTGCTGTCTCCCTGCCACGGCCAACCTGTCTCTGTGCAGACGATGCGCTTGTTCCGGTCTGAGAGCTTCGCCTGGACCTGGCTTACTATTCTGGTCACAAAAGGCCCAGCATCCTTGGCCGCAGTATTTTTGTCGAAGAAAGGGTGGATGTTCATTGCACAGTAGTCTGACGCGTCGCACAGAGATGGGTTGGTCAATACCGCCATGAAGGTGTCGACAGTGACAACGGGCCCAGCGTACCCCGCCGCTCGGAGAAGCGTCCGCGCCTTTGTCATGGCTGCGATGACCTGCGCAGCAGTGGCCTTGCCGCTGTTTACCAGCTCATTGCCAACACTGACGGTGTCAATAGAAGACCAGTCGCCGGCGATGGCCGTGACAATCGTCTGAATCTGATCTTCAATAGGGCCAATATCGAAGAGGCCGAGAATAAGCTTGAGACCTGTATTCTTGGCTGCTGGAAGGGCTTTAGTAATCTGCTCGCAATCGGTACCATACATGCGAACGACCGAGTAATTGCCCTTTAACTCAGCAAAGTCTGCCGCAATTTGAGCCGCTGACTTGCAATCATTTGACGCCGTGTAGGGCGCATAGGCGATCCCGTAGCGACTTGCCGAGGCAGACGCCGATGGCGATGAAGAAGAGGACGGTGAGAGAGGAAGTGAAGAGGAAAGAGGCGTCTTCGAATATCCCGGGACGTGGCCAGAGTATACAGCTTCAGGAGAAGCGGCACCAGAGCGAGTCTCAAGACCTGCGGGTTTCGTTCCATGATCCAGGGCCCTGCTGGCAGGTACGAACCGAACTGTTTCAGTGGTGGTGGTCAAGGGAGTGCCCTCTTCGTTGACGTAGACGACGACTTGAGGAGCCTCGGTGGCTTCCTTCAGCGATGTCTCAGTGACAACAATCCTACCGGGCCGTATAGCTCCCTTGACATCTCTAGTGCCTGGATATGCATGTCAGCACCTTTAGGGCGAACAAGTATAACACGTTCCTTACCCTGAGGATGAGCGCTGGACAAGCCGACCAAGGCAAAGAGCACAACTGATGAAAGGCCTGCGGACTTCATATTGTCTTTCTCGAGGACTTGGCGGATTTCAAGTGAGGGTCCTCAGCTGAGACGCGCAGAGAACGATTCTCAAGTTGAGCGGACGACGTCGATCAGGAGGAAAGCCGTTTTCGACTTTGAAAGGAACGAGTCGGGTCTGGTTTCGAGGTAAGTTAATTGAGGTGAAGGAAAGTCAAGAATTGTATAGTTCTGAAGGAGTGACTGGAATACAAGCCAACACGGGCTGAAAGGAACGAAATGCTGTAGGTACAGCTTGGGGCAACGCGACGTCAACGGCAGCGAGCGGCGATGATCCGACAGAAGGGATGAGGTTAAGGCAAAGAAATAGGACAATGACCAGCCGAAGGTGGCAGCGTGACAGTCAAATATTCCGCAGCCAGGTAGAGCTTGCCAGCCATCGGTGGGCAACTCGAGCAGTTGGAGGGCCATCCTTGAGTCTTGGCAAATACCAAGAGGTGCAGGAACGGCGGTAGATGAAGGTCATGGGGGTCGGACCGGAAGGAGGGAATGGAGGGAGACGATCGACTGGGGAAGGAATGCTGGTCATGCCTGCAAGTGCAGTATAGTGCAGGAACTTCGGAGCAAACGAAGAAAGGGAGCAAGACAATTGGACATTGTGCAGAGGGAGAATAAAAGCTCAGTCGTGGGGCTCACCTTGGTAACTCGGTTTGTTTGGCATACTGGCGGCTCAGTTGGCTGAGACAATCAAGATCGTAGACCGGTCTCAACCCCAAACTTGACGCATGTACAAGAACGACTGAGATGGGACCGAGGCAAATCTGCCCCCAGGAATGAAAGAATTGGCGGTATCCTATGCCACGGGCAGATAGAGGCTAGCTTGGGATGCCCACATGAATATGCCGGCATGCCTGAGACGTCATCGTTCACTTGCATCCGTGGCAATGAATGCTTTCTAATTTTATGATGCACAGGCACTTGCAGTGAAGAGCATACGGAGAAGTGGTTTGGCGATGATGCACATACGTGGTTTGCGGATGGGTGATGAGTATTGACTGGTTCCCCCTTACTGAAAGAGTGATGTCGCGATGCTTCGTCGGCAACGGGTACAATTAAACCAAGGCCGGGGGTAGAATGAAGCTGCGCATGCGCATGGAAGTCAGCACATCGATGCAAGATTGCGCAGACAACTCGATTGAGGCTCGCGTCATTCAAGTTCTCGAGGAAAAAGGAGCCTTCGCAGCTCCAGGCTCGGTCGGCCATTGCCTTGACCGAGGCGCCTCCTATCACGGACTTCCGAGAAGCTGCACGACTGCCACAAATGGGAGACCAACCGGGTGACCAGGACCACAGAAAAACGAAGCCAGCTGCTGTCCCATCCCATGGGGTGTTGACTGATAAGAATGGCTGATACCATCATCAGTCGTTGAGTCTAGAACGTTGCGTAGGTCAGACATCCTCTTCTCTTTGCCTGCACAGGGCTGGGAAAGAAGGGGGGAAGGGGGGGGAGGAGATCCGGATAATGTCCAACGTCGCCAGATGTGGCTGGAGTTGCTGCTACGCACCACAATGTCCTTGGTTCACCAGCATGTTTCCCTCGTTTCAACAGCTGCGCCGCAGACGAACAGCATGTATACTGTATTGTTATCAAGTATTAGTATATTCGTTTCATTACATGAAATAGTCAGATGCGGGGTATCCGGGAACCCGCTTCTCGTGGATTCCAAGCCTCGGCCTTGAGAACAGTGAAAGAGAAGTGTACAACGACGCTTGCCCTGCGTCCTCCATATCCCTTCCAACCAAGCTCAGCTGAACCTGACGAAGAGACTCAGACCACATGAGCCGCCTCACGCCGGTTCGACGCGGTGTATTTCAATACACATCACTCTAAGTGCTTGAAGCCGTCTGTGTGCTGAATCTTCTATGATGACTTGGAGCTCGACTTTCGCGTCATGACCTTCGTGATTGCGTGTCTGATCGTGACGCCCGCCTTCTCAATGTCCTTCTTTGGAAGTCCCGATGTAACGCAAACCTTGAGCGCGGGCTGAATGTTCCAGCTGTTGTCCTTGGGGTCTAGGTTGTTGGCAATAGCCATGCTCTTGAGTCGCGTGATCAGAACACCATTCGCAAGTGCCTTGAAAGCCACAAAGGCTCGCGTTAGCGTTGTGTCTAGTAGCAGACAACCTCGAGACATCAACAACTCACCTCATCAACGCATTCCTGCAAGAGACGCTCCTGGTCCTCCCTCGTCAGCTTTCGCGCCGCAGCAACCTCGGGCTTAAGCACGAGAAGCATGATTGGGTTCTCGGGCGAGCTTGTGCAACAAACCCAATCGCTGCGTGGGTCTAGCTGTGCTCTCATTGCCTTGATGTTGTCACGGCACTGCGTGAGGATATCAGGGTTGGACTGCAGCACGCTGAGAGTCTCACTCGCTGTCACGGCCAACATAGCAGGAAGGGCGGCTGAGAACGTGTAAGACGCCGCAGTAAGGCGCTGATGTTCGACAACGTCCTTGGCTCCTGCGCAAAACCCACCGCCAGCGCACAAAGGGCCGGCAAGAGAGCCTGCAATCATGTCTACCTGAGACGGGTCGACGTTCTGTGCCTCAGTGAGGCCACGGCCAGTCCGGCCCAAGACGCCAAACGACCATGTCTCATCCAAGATGATGCGGAATTTGTACTTTTCCTTCAAAGCGACCTACACCCACTCCGTTAGCCTGCGTATCGCGACAACCAAGACCCAGCCAAGGAACTCACGAGTATGGGAAGGTCAGCGTGGTCACCTGTCGTCTCGAACAAGCCCTCGGTCACGATGAATCTGCGCGTCAACTTCTTTCCCCTCTGGTCCTTGACAACCTTTTGCATGACACGTTCCAAGTCATCCATGTCGCCATGTGCGTACCACTTGATGGTACTCCTAGATGCTTCAAGACCCTTTCGAATGGAGTAGTTGACGGCTCGGTCAGCCACGATGATATCGCCACGTTTGCAAAAGGCCGGAATAACGCTGGAAATGGTAGAGAAGGCTTGGGCATAGACGATACAAGCCTCCGTACCAAGGTATGCCGCGATGTCTGCCTCGGTCTTCATGTGCACGTCCTGGGTGCCATAGAACTGGGGAGGGCCGCAGGGACCGACTCCGTAGGTGCGCAGCGTCTGAATGGCCTTGTCTTTGATTTGTTCATTCGCATTGAAGTTGTAGAAGTTGTAGGAAGCGAGGTTCGTCACGGTGCGGCCGCTTGCCAATTTGGTCTTGGGTCCGGTAGGTCTAAGGCTTGTTAGAAAGATCGATCTGCGTCAGTCTCAAAGGGAAGTGTGCTCATACCCAACAATAACGGGCAAGCGCTCGCTTTCCATCTCCTCGAGTGCACTTTGAGGAGGAACCAGGGGCTCGGGAGTCCAGTCGTCGACTAACTCATCAATTTCCTGAACGCCAGATCAGCCAGACGCATGTGATGCAATTGCTTCACGCAATTGCTTAAGAGCAGTGGGCGCCACGAACGTCGTCTCGCAGCTTGATGAAGTTCTGCTTCTGGGTGGAATAGGAGGGCGAGAGGAGGTAGCGAACGAAGAAGATGAAGAGGACTAGTTCGATGCCGGAGCGGATGGGATCGTTCTGGTAGCTGGACTGGATGTAGCGGATCAGGACAGCAGATCCAGGGACCTTCTGGAAGGCGGCGGAGGCATCGCGCAGCCAGTCGGTCACCATCGCCTGGACCTCGCTGGCGTCCATGATGGGGGTGGGCGTTGATCTGGGGTGCAACAACGGGCAGATCGGGAGGATGAGACACGGAGGACGACGGGACGAAGGACCCCAAATCCAGTGATGGTATGCAGCGCGGCGACGGGAGCAAGCAGACAGAGGGCAGCTGGTCGCTTCGGGGTTTGTAGGCAAGAACGACAGGTTGGTGTTGGCGGAAGGGTCGGTGTGTGCCGCAAAAGTTCCAGGTGGGCAGGTACCCAAGGTGACAGACAATCAGTGGTGCGGTCGACTTAGCCTTTGAGGTGCCTCGAGCCTCGAGTTCGGGGATGCTACCTTAGTAAGACAGCCTTGAGGCAAGTGCAGCGGGCGACGGGTGACTGGCAGCAACGCACATGCGAATTTTGACAGACCTTGCTGCCGTTGAGGTATTCTTAGTTCTCTCGTTAGCAATTGGAGGAGTAAGTGCATTGCCTGAGGGCCGTGAGCACATCTCAGGTGCACGAGTGACAAGGCCTGTGACGCGGTGGCTCCCCGAGCGTGCGCGCCCCTGGCCAAAAATTCTGACGCTTCTCTCTCATTGGGCCGCCCCGCTCTTCATTTTCAGGGGCGACGAGCATTGAAGTCAAGGTCACCCACGCAATCTAGCCTCTGGACAACTCATCACTGCTGGCGACCCAGTCCACAGAGCTTATTCATTACATCCTCATTTGCCAACTAGCCCACATACTGTGCCTGACGAATGGCGCAGCGGCAATGAAATTGAGTCAAAAACGCCACTCGTCGAGGCACAGGGCCATTATGCTGAACGCAACGTAACTCGATTATACGCCCGTCCAGTCTTATTCTGGGCAATTGACGATATACTTAGTTTGCAGGTCTAAAAGCCGTGATCCCTTGCCAGCCATATTCCCTGCCCTAACGAAAAGAAGAAAAGGAGAAACGAATAGGTAACTGTGGAAAGACAAAAAAACACGCCAGACAATGGACATTAAAAATCCGTCAATGCTGCTCGGGTCCCAACCTCCGCGTTCGTCACTAGTCTGGGTTCCTTCCTCTGCGGCGACGCTTCCTTGCGGATTCCTATTCATCTTATGGTACAATCCTAATTAAAACAAGCGAACTCTCTCGGAACGCTTGGTGGCTGTTGCCTTTCTTGATGCCGTAGAGACGGTGAGGCCAGCTCCGGAGTAGTCTGCCGCGCCCGTGCCGGTTTCCGTCTCGTTGCGCGTGTTGTCCTTCTCGTAATTAGGCTGCACCAGCGCCAGGTCTTTGCCGCTTAGAGAGGACAAGAATGACGTGGGGATCATGTCCCCGGCGACGGCAGGACCAATCATGAGCGCCATGAAAACGATGAACAGAGTGAAGTAAAGGATGGCGTATCGGAAGACACGCTTGCGCCTCAACTTGGACTGCTTCATCGAGTAGATTGGCGGGCGGATTTGACGGCTGTAAGGTTTATTAGCAATGGTGCGCATCGAGACAAGAAAGCAAAACACTTACCCAGGACGAAGCCAGAAGAGCATCATCGAGTGCAGCATGTCGATCTTGGGAATCAAAATCACCGGCAACATGATGAACAACAAGAAGTGCCCCAAGACGAAGTCGGCAGCGAACATGCTCAACTCCGTAATCTTGCAAAGGAACTCACGGGCAGGCTGCGAAACTGAGTGCCATCCCATAGAGTACCACTTGCCCGTCCAGAATGCAATGTTGGCCTGATCCGTCTTAATCTCACGCGTCAACGTCAGGGAGATGATGAGCTTGAAGATGAAACGCTGGATGGCTACTACGGCGATCATGCCAAGAAGGGTTCGCGCGAAGTTGAAAGACTCCAGGAGGAACATAACCTCGAAGAAGACGAGAAGCACAATGACGGCGATACCGTGAGCGATGGCCGCGAGGACACTTCCAAACTTCTTACAGCACATGCTGAGGAGAGGACCCATAAAACAAGCCATGAAAAAGAAGACCATCAGTGCACCGGCGTTGATAGCGACTGGGGCGAGGGCCACAACGCCAACACGGATGAGGGAGTTGGTCGGGAAGATTGACTTGCCGGGGTTGTTGTCCGTGGTGACACCAGTTTGCGCGTTGATGTACAAGTAGGGGATGACAGTGACTGCCACGAGAAGGAGAGGAGTCAAGATCTCGCCCCAAAAGAGATTCGTTATCGCTGCTCGGGGCACGTCAGATGACATCTTGGCAGAGGGGTCACCCAGAGCCTTGCGCTTGTAACCTGTGATACGGGTACGAGAAAGGCGGCAGAAGGCGATCCACGAAGAGGCGTGGGAGCGCGAGTTACCACGGGATAGCCATCGCAGGAAGTCGCGGTAATCGATGAAGAAATCGCTCCACGCAAACTGGTGGGGGTTGTACAAGAACGGAGAGATGACCAATGCGAGCAGGGAGATCCAGAAATAGACGAGCGCAGCTTGCCAAATGGTGACAGTGGCGAAGAGAAGCATCATCAACAAACGGGATCCGAAGTAGATAGACGGGCCGGCGAAACGAGAGTAAAGGACGCCGAAAGGAATGCGGGCAGTAGCAAAGCCACGACCGGTACCGATATAGCGAGCACCGCCAAACGAGAGATCCTGCTGTACCGAATTGGCGTAAATTTGGCAAACGAAGACCTCAAAGAACGGCGAGAGCGAAAGGAATTGCTTGGCGAGACGCTTGCCAGCGCGCCAGAATCCTCTTTCCGTCAACTCTTGCACGACCAGTGGCACGAAAGCCAAGAGCAGCACGAAGATAATTGACAGAATACAGCGGTACACCCAATCCATGAGAGCGTCCGTGTTCTGGCAGCCGGTGGGGAAGAGAGGGTCGGTGATGGGAACGTCGCGGTTGTAGTCGCACTTAATTGTCTCATGGCGGAGGGCTCCCAAGCTGAGCAGACAGATCATGAACATCTGGACGGAAAGCATGATGAACATGTTGTTGAGATGGAAACCAGGATGGGCGTAGTAGAAGGACAAAAAGCGATCGAGGGGGAGCTGGGTTCCCAGGTAGTAATATTCGCGAGAGAGCATCTGCTCACCCATACCGGTTCCGATCTTCGTCGTGAAGTTGAGAATGGAGCCGAAACCCAAATCACGACCCTTGCCACATTGGTAGTACTCGCAGTGCTTAATCCTGCCACCACGCAGAAGTGCGTTCATACCAGCGTAAATATCCTCGTTCAGATGCAGACCCTTCTGAGCCTTTGAGACACCACCACGAGTCGTCATGAAGATACCGTTGAGGAAATCGGGATGGCCATAGTGCAGCTTACCACCAATCTGGGCCAAAGTACGAGCGAAGAGTGTACCGAACGTCTGTTCCTTTCCGGCAGCAACATCACCAAGGATACCAATGTTCTCCGAAAAGATGTACTCGCGGGCTCCAAGGATAGCAACAGGAGCAGTAACCTTGTTCTTGACACCAGGGGTGTAAGGGCTGACGTTGTCCGTTTTCATTTCTTCGAATTCGGCGAGAACGCTGCGGATCTTGAGACACTCCTCGAGGTAGTTGTCTTGGTTGGCGTCGATAAGCTGGATGTATTCACCACGGTAGAAGATGAGGGAGTGATTTTGGTTATCGGATTTGCCGTCTCCCAAGATGGGGTTTCCAGAAAGTTGAATACGGAACTTGGGTTTGCGCATGCCGTTCTCCATTACTTCCGAGTGTCCATCAATGAGGGCAGAGTACAAACGCGGCTCCTCGCCCTCGGCGACTGGAGGCTCCTCATCGAGATAGGCGATCTGAAGATCAGGGTACGCGCGAAGGAGGAACTCGGCGTTCTCCATTTCCTCCTTCTTGAACTTGGCGAAACGCTGCATGGAAACACACAGCTTGAACTTGCGGCGCGCCATGCGCTCCAACTCCCGCTCGAGCTTGTCAGAGTTGCCGCCGAACATCTGAACAACCTCGGGGTTCTCGACACGGTACAAAAGCTTGATGGCTCTGCTATAGTTCATGAAGCCGGAGATCGTGCGGTAGAGCGTCTGGAAGCGGAGTGAGGCCCAAATGCGAGTTCGGAGGGTGTACTCGGGTGCGGAAGACTTGAAACCAATACAGTAGAAGGGCAGGTCATCGATCTTGCTCTTGGCGGTATCCTTCTCATTCTTCTCGTTGGTTTCACCGTCACCATTGAACTGAGAAGTCTCATCGGCGAGAATCTTGGTGTCCTTCACGAAGCAATCCCACTCATGAGGGTGCAATTGCTTGAGGTATTCGAGAAGGGTTACGCGGGAGTAAGGCTCATCCTCACGAATGATCTCACGGAGAGAAAGAAGAATCTTCTCACTGTAGTGGGGAATCATGACGGTGAAAGTCGGCATGTTGTCGACAGGGAGGGGCTCGGGAATGGGCGTGGACAAGGATTGAGCGAAGAAGGACAGACGACGTTCCGCCTCGCTGTTAGTGGGGAAGAACTCCGTCTTGAATGAGTGATCTTCCTGGGAAACGAAGAAGGTCGGGGCCCTCAAAGTCCTCTTGCCCTCTTGCTCAGAAGGAACCTGATGATAAAGAAGCTTCTGGACGTGGTCGATGGCCAAAAGGTGCTCTCGATACATGGAGATGACGATTGCGTTCCAGACCTGGGAGATGAGGACCTTCGGTTTGTACTTGATCTCCATGTCTGTGGTGGCAAGGATCTTGGAGTAGATGCGCTTGGGAAGGCGAGAGAAGATGTTTCTCCATGGAGTCCAGATCGATGAACCAATGTAGAAAGACCTGGCAATCGAGAAAATGGCGTTGACCAAGACGTACCACAAGTAGGTGTCGAGGAAGAAGAAGATCAGATCAGTGAAGGCCATCAGAGCCAAGAGAATGAACGGTTGCTTCTTGCACAAGACATCACCAAAGATCTTGTCCCCCAAGCAGTCGATTTGCATGATAGTCAGGTATCGAATAGGATCTCTGAAGGAGAGAGTCAGGTAGACATACGACTCTCCGAACTTGGCTCCGAAAACGCAAGCCCACAAACCGTAGGACATGGCCATGTCGTTGCCAGCCAAGCGCGGGTAGCTGGCTGTGAAGGTCTGACTGGCGACGTACTTGCGGGAGTTCTTGGTGAGGTAGCTTCCGAAGAGACCGCCCAGAGGCATGATCGAGTAGAAGAGGAAGGTGAGCAGCGCGATAACAAACTGCACAATCGCCAGGATCTTCGCAATTTCTTCGTTCGGGTTGGGAATGAAGAAGACGTAGACAAAAGGCGCCACGTTGATAACCAAGATCAGAATAAGGAAGAGCAAGCGTTTTGTCAGGTGCTGCGCGCCAGCCCAGCGACGAGGGACGTAAGCCCACTCTGCGAGAGTGGCCAAGACTTGAATGAGAGCGGCAATGGTACCACCGAGGGCAACAATGGAGAATTGTCTGGAAGTCGAGGGCTGCTGGTTGACCTGCTGCTCGTACGAAGATCCGACGATCAGGCTGGGGGCGTTGGAGGAGGTGTAAAACCAGAACATGGTCAAGTGGATAATCCAAATGCGGTTGAAATTAACAAGCAAATGGAACCAAGAACGAGTCTCCTTGTAGGTCTTGAAGAAGCACTTCTTCCAGTTGATGTCCTGGAACTTGAGGTACCGCTCGGCAGGGGGGATGTCGACCAAACGTGTCTTGTCGCCAAGCACGATCCTTTCAATGCCTTCGGGATACCAGAACAGCTGGTTGCAATCGTCGTAACCAATAATTTGGTTGTGGTCACGCTCACGGCGGACATAGACACCGTCAGAGATTTCGTAACCCTGATCTCTACAAAATTGGTAGAGGGGTGTGATGACGTTGTTAAGGAAAGTGAACTCCTCCACAGGTTCGACCAGGTTCTGGCATGCGGGCGAGTTGAGGTAGTCGTCGGCGCACTTGAAGATGAAGCAGAGACATTCTGCCATGTATCGGACTTGGTTGGCTTCACCCCAGCAAAGCAGGTACAGAGCGAGCTGGCGTACACGATCGTGCTGGGACATGCGGTTCATGCGAGTTTTCCAGCGGTACTCAGCAGCCTCCAGACTGTTATCGCCCTCAAGATCCTCCAAAGCTTCGTCCTCGTTGTCGGCTTCGCCCTTTTTCTTATTCTTCTTGGCCTTTCGCTTCAGGCCCTTGCCCTTCTTCATGTTTGCAAAACCAACGGCATCGTCCAAGTCCAGATGGGCGGCAAAATACCACTTGCGGTAGTTTGCGTTGTCACCTCCAATGTAGTCGGCGTGAAGCGACAACAAAGCCTGGTTCGGAGTCATGCGGGAAGCTCTGGAGTCCAGCAGCGTCATAAGATGGTCGTACATGTTTCGCATACTGTCACGCTGGAACCCAAACTTGGAAGTTAGGTCAAGGAAGATGTCTTCAACCTCCTCCTTGGAGAGGGGAATCTGAGCATCCGACGTCCAGGCTGGGTACGGCTCTCGGGATGCGGCAGACATCATGTTCGCGTAGTCCATACCATAGTTGGGTGTCGAAGCACCGGAAGAACGGTTTCCACCGTACGAGATCTGGGATGACGGGGGCCGAAAGCCACGAGCGCCGCCCTGGTCGTAGCTGTTGTATCGCTCATCGCCGCGGCCGTAGTAGTCCATGTCTGCCGCTCTGGCCATGTCTGATCTCATCGTAAAATCGCTGAACGTCTCGGAATCATCTTCAGAACCGTGGCGACGAGCACCAGAGCCATAGCCCTGGTTGTAATCCTGGTCATAATAACCACCCTGGGCATTGCCGTTGTAGTAGTCGTCTTGATACTGATCATGGCCTTCGTAGTAGCCACCTTCCTGGTGGTACGGATTGTTCGGGTCGGCGTTGTAGTAACCACTGGGAATCACTTAGTTAGTTGAATTGAGGACAAGTGCGGAGGAATGTGTGAGCATACGACTCGTCATAGTAACCATCATTGCCCTGGTGATGCCCACGATCATCGTAACCGTTTTGGTCGTAGTACTGGTCATCCTGGTAGTACGAATCGGTTTGCTGAGTTCCGTTGGCGCCGTTACCGCGGCCTTGTTGACCGTAGCCATCATCGTAGTCGTGGTGGCCACCACCGCCGCCGCCGCCGCCAGCTGGGTATCCAGACATTGTTTAGGCGGGGATCTGGTGCAAGTCAGTAAAAACGCGTCGACGATTGCGTGGGGCATGATGGTTGGGGTCGTAGGAAGAAACAAGTCGCATTCGCGCCAAGGGGATTCTGACTGACCGTCAAAGACTCATGAGGTTGGATGCGGGAGTAGTGAGAGATGAGCCAGAGGCTGGGTTTTGTGAGCCTGGACTGATGTGGCCGGCACAGCAAAAAAAGGTGATAACGACAGTCGTCCAAATTAGAAGACCGAGTGCTTACAGTAGCTCGGAGGATGCTGAGAGACTACGGAAGCAAAATAAAGCGATTGGCTTGGTGATGGTTGGTTGGAAGAAGTAACAAAGGGGGTTGGGAGCCAGCGTCGGGAGGTTTGTGTGTGTTGCGTCGAAGGGCAGAACGCTTGGCCGACTCTGCCAACGAGAAGTAGAGAGGTGAAGCGATTGACAAGACGCAAGTTGACGTTTTGGATTTGGTTTGTTTTCCTATTGTCGCGACTGCCTCCTCAGTCGTCTCAGAACGAGTGTGGTGAATTAAGGTGGAAGTTGTCAAGAAGAAAGAAAGGGGTGACGGAACACGGGCTGGATGGAAGGTGCGAACCGGTTGGAAGGTGTGAGTTAGGAAGTGCGGCGCGGTCAGGTACCTCAGCAGGACCAGTAGCAGCAGCAGGAGCTAAGGAGGTAAAGTAGGCACGGCGAGGTACCTTTACACAAGCACGCCCACGCCACTAGGCCACAAAAGGGGGTGAGGTACAAACTGTAGGCGCTAAGGGAGGGATTGGAAAATAGCATATGTAGAAGGAGGGGGGAGGGGGGGCGATACGGAAAATGAGATGGTAAAAAGCAGAGGGCCAGGAGAGGATGGATGCTTCACCAATGACGGTGCTTGAGGAGGCTGGGTCACTAGAAAATGGGTGCTACACTGGGGGAAGAGGGGAGGGACATGGAGCAGCAGAAGGCGCACAGCGTGTCTCCTTTTTTTTTTTTCCCTTTTTTTTTTTTTTTTTTTTTTTTTTTTTTTTTGGGCCCCCGCCCCCCTTTTNTTTTTTTTTTTTTTTTTTTTTTTTTTTGGTTGGACCCGCGTCGCCGTTTCTCACTGGATAGGTAGGTAGTTTCCTGCTTACAACGAAAAAAGGAGACACGGTTTGCAGCTGGCAAGACAGGGATGGCAGCGCAGGCGGCAACGGCAGCAGTGTGAGCAGCAACAAGCATGGGCCGGAATCATAATCTCACCCACACTGGAGTCCATGTTCGGGGAGGCGGGATGGAGTCGCAGAAAGCCGATCCTGTCCAAGGATAAGCCCAGGAGGAATGTACACAACGCAGGTGGGGCACGTCTGAAAGAGTACCGGGGTCTTCGGACGTTCTGTCGATGGAGTGGCAGTGCGAAGCGTGCCTGAGCGCTGACTGGCCATACCTACTTGCCTACTATGCAGTGTCCGTACCTACCTTACATTAGGTAAGGCACCTCCATTACTATCACTTGAGTACACAGTACGAATCAAAAAACTTCCAAAACTAGGTCCAGCTGGGCAGGGGACTGGGGCTGACAGCGTACCTTAAGGTAGTGTGTCGCGCTGCTGGGTGGGGATACTGCAATCACACACTGTATAAGTGCATACCAGTCTATGGATGCCTTAATGAGGTGAGTCGAGATGCGAATTTACTTTGTAGAAGAGATGCGTCATCCGTCAAAATGCACACACTCGGTACGATCTAGGTGAGTTGAATCTGGCTGAGGTTGCTGAGGAAATGTAAGCCAGCCAAGTCTGGTGATTGTTCGCCATGTCACACTCGCAAGTGTTGAATTGCATGCCAATTTTGCTGCGCAGTATCGCATTCAAGCACTCACCGTCCTCCATCACAAGGGAGCCATTGGGTTTGGAGTGGCAGCGCCAGTGCCAAAGCAGGGACGGGATGGGATGCCTCGGACCTGGACAGGGGGGGTGACAGGGCAGCAAAGCCGGGAGGAACTGGAACGATGGGGGGCACCATTGGCTTTTTTTGGCACGGCCCCACCGGCTCACAACACTACCTACACTATGTGCGTACCTACTACGCAGTACGCGTACACTCAAGGTAGATACGTAGCAAGGAGGTACCTTAGGACGAAGCAAACTGTCCGAGGAAAGGCCCACAGCCTGACGTTCCCTTCATTGCCAGGCGTGCCAAGTGCCAGCACCCACCATGTGGTCGTCGTTGTTCCTGAGCTCATCTGGCAACACAACACAACACCCGCACCATTGCCACTCTCTCGCTTCCGTCTCGAACATTCCTTGGACCGACTCGGACATGACTTTTTTTTCTTCCTTTTTTTTTTNCTTGGACCGACTCGGACATGACTTTTTTTTCTTCCTTTTTTTTTTCCTGCATTCTACGCTTTTGGTTTCCGCTGCTACGTTTTTGACTTTTTCCTGTCATCGTCCTTAACGCGAGTGACTAGCTAGGTTGACCTCCGATGGTGCTGTCGCATTTGTCTGCCTGTGGCTGAGTTGATCTTGATACGTCTTGAAGCATCCGACCAGCCTGGTGTATCCGTATTTCACCGACGACCGACAAGGACACAACGCGTCGCCAACGAGGCTTGGCCTTGCCAGCCGGTAGAGACTTAGCGTTTGTTGTCTGAGTTCTGACCATCTGCTAAATGGCATCTGCATCTGGACGGGCAAAGGCACAGCAAGAGGCTCCTCGCCCACGGTGCCCCGGTCGTAGTCCAAGGATCACTGCTTCACAGTGCGTCTTTTCCAGTTGCCTTGAGTCTAGTCCTGTTCATTGGCCGCTGACACAGCATGTCACTGTCTTGGGACTAGTAGCCACGCACGGCGGACAAATAGATTCATGGCAAGGGGAATCAGGGGAGGTGCCTGGGTTCCTCAGCAAGAGGCCGGACGTTCCGGTACTTGGTGGACCAGGATCACGCCAAGGTCATCTCCAACTTGCGACCTGACCGTTTGGCGATTGGCTACCGCTATAGGAAGAGAGGGTTCGTCTCGTCGCGGGTGCGTCTGGTGTTTGGCATTTGATCCTTGGTCCTTTGCTAGAGCGTCACACGCCGCTTCAGACAGAGCATGCATCCCAGTACCTATCCCATCCCAGACACCTCCCGTCGCCTTCCGTGCATACACAGCCGTACCGAAATTCTCGCCATTCTTTGGGCAGGACAGTGAAGTCGAGGCGAGACGATTGCTTCACTTCGCCTCGCCTCGCTTCACCTCAACTTCATGTCAGCCCATTTCAACCTACCCCCAGCCCTCGAGATTGAGGAATGAGGACGGCGAAATTTGGATCAGCTCTCAAGAGTCAAGACAACACGCAAGAAAGCCACAGGCCGTTGCAGATGGAGGTTTACTGATATGGCTTCCCTTGCATCCCATCTCAACACATCGCGCGTTGAAAAGCATGTACCGCACGCACTACGACATGAGCCGCACGTCTGTGTGTTTGGTCCTATCAGAACTGGTACCGCAGTATGCCGTATGTCCAAGATTGGGCTCAGGAAATCCGGCTTTTCGGTCTTCGATACGCAATTGAGTTGAACCGTTCCGGTTATGACCCTCCGTCTGAGCAACTGCCAGCTGCAACTCGCAATCGGAGATGTGGTTAAATTCAGCACAGTTAGTTAACACGCCCGGGCGCAAGGTCAGACGTAATCGTCACTATAAATGGTGGGAGCCTCGCAGACAAGAAAAAGCAGGTTTTGTAAAGACCAGCCACCAATAGTTGTTGACAGCGAATCAGCGTGGGTATCCGTCTTCCAGTTTCTGGAGGATATCTGATGTGTCTGTTGTATGTGGCTTCGCAGGCCCAACACTCTTCACGGACACGAGCTTGTTCGTTGTTCCGGCTTGCATCGCTCGTATTGTGGTCCGTACAGCGCCCTGCTGCTCGCGCCTGCAGCTCGTGTCGTGGTTCGCTTCGCCACCATCCAGATTTGGACTTAGAGAGTATTCTGCTCTCTTCTTGGCACCCGAACATCCTGATCTACCTATCTTGGAACACACCTGCCTACCTAACTGACAGTATTTCGGCCGATCCCCACTTGTGCACTACTTATGTGCGCAGTAGCAGTAGAGACCGTCTGGTGTGTGAGTGGGCAATGCGTTCGAAGAAAGGGTAGATTACAACACCTCCCAACCACGGAGACGGCGGACCGTCAGACTGATGGTTGACTAAGGCCGCTTGGCAGCCATCTCCGCCCCTCGTTCGCCCGCCTTCAACAAAGCAACTTGCGTTGTCTTCTATGATGACCCATTATTTATTTCCAAAAGACCTGCGATCCCTTCGCGAGCCAGGGCACAGTGTGAGGAGACACATAAGTGCAGCATCCACTGGATCGAGGCTTCGCTGGCTTGGGTCCGGAGGTTTTGAGGGCTGTATCCGTTGGGGCGAATACCACGGGCGGAGGAACGAAGAAGCACAGCACAGAGGAGGGGTTGGAGGGCTAGGTAATCAAAGGTGAGCCCACTTGGGCAGGATGTGTTGTCGGATGCAGGTACCGGCCTCGAACGAGTCAACCAGCGTGGACCAGAGCGCTGAGCTGCCTTAGCGTCGGCCCCTCCCAATGTCTGTCATTTCTTTTCTGAGTACACTTGTTGCCAGATGCCGGCAAAGACGCTGAACGGTTGTGTAGTGGACGATGCCGTCATCACCTTACACGTCCACCCACCCACTTCGTCACCAGTAACTCGAGCAAGAAATATCACTCTAGTACCTGTAGTTGCATGCTGACTCCTCCTCTCACGCGGCACTCACTCGTCTCTTGCACCTTAGTCTTGTCACCTTGCCAATTAGCGTGCCCCGCTACCAGCGCCAGCCGCTCTACGAATACAACCTTGCGCCCGAGACTTCGCCCTGGGTGCTGCCTGCTCAATCCTGATCTCGATCACGCCGTGTCTTGTAGCCCCTAGGACGACGGATGGGTGCCGCGACCAATGTCCATCACGTCTCGTTGGAAAAACGTCGGCATCAAAGGGAGATTGATACCACCTCCGTCCAAAGAGGTAGCATTGCCGATTGCGAATCGACTCCTCGCGGCACTTCCGTCCGCTACTGCTCCGCTTGCTCTTCGACGAATTGACGTCATAGCCCCTATCGACAGACGCGATGCGCTCAATTCTTCCATCCCGTCCCATGCCATTATCCCCCTTCTGTTTGAATCAGTACTTCGCCTTCAGCAACAGCCGAAGACCCAGCCAACCAGTCTGCGAGTGTCGGGCTAAAAACCAGTCGAGCTGCAGGTCAACGCCTGGAACTATGGTTTCGTCCTAGCCCTCATCAATACATGGAAAAGTCGCACTAGGAAAGCAAAGTCGACCGTCGCTACGGACCTGTGGGCATCCGACAACGGCTGATGGCGGCCCTCCATCTCACTCAAGTTGGTTGTTTGGCAAGGCGTCACTCAGGGGTATTCGTGCATTCCTTTGTCCCTTTGGCCTTCAAGCCACGCGACTTGATTCGAGAGAGACACTTTTTGCTTGTCCTTTGTCCACAAAAGATCGCACTACATCAGTCTGTCTCGTATCCAAGCGTCGACATTGACCGAGACATTCGTTCAAATTGGGGGGTGGACCATGTGCTGGACATCCAAACCTAGAACATGCTATGTTTACCTTGCAATTCGTATGCAAACGCCCTAGATAGACCATGCCCATCCTCCGTGCTTCCCGCGCGCGGCCGTGCCTCCCCAGAAGACGACCCACGAACGATCTGGCTTGCTCCCGCTACAAATCGCTATGAGTCCAGGGCTTCGCGTGGTGGAGTTCCTCATTTCAATGCCTCCTTGCTTACCTTATGTGTCGATGCAGACTTGCCAGCAGCGCAATCGCCCGTACTTTAATTATGGGGGGATTAACTACAATTTTCCGTGCGTGTCGATCGCCTGGATGACATAGCAGCTCTGCTTTCGTCTGATCTCTTTTGCTAAAGGAATCATGTCCTATCCGTACTATACCGCAGTACAGACAGCACTTACGCCGGAGAGTTGTGGCATTGGGCAACGGCTTTCCTTTCGCCCCCCTCGGATCAGCTGGAGCCTTCGAATCTCGGTGTTGCTGGGGTCCCCTCCGGCCGTGGAAGAACTGCGATGCTCTCAGCCGAAAGGCTGTGCAGTATCACATCAAGCTTCGCAGGGGTCCCGGAGCTTGTCAGTCTACCTAGAGGCTAGAACCCTCTTCGGTCTCGAACACGGCCTATGTTGGCCCGAACCGCCCTGTGTACCCAAGTTGATATCAGGAACAGACTGAGACGAGGCCTATGATGGTCCAGCGACATGAGAGACGCTGCTGCAACAATCCCAAATGACACGCAGCGCGCATTAAACAATTAGATCTTTTTGATGATGAGACTGGCTTGTTTTGGCTGATTGGGCTGTGCTCGGTCTGCTCGTTCCTCGTGCTTGCTGACTCTCACCAAGAATTGCAATCGCAATTTTCTTCGGCGCCTTTTTCGTGCAGCTCGCGAGGTCTGGCTTGACGTCGAAACACTAGGTACTAACAACAATGAACCATCGCGAGCGTCACGTGCTGTAGCTCTGTTCTCACCAACACCGTGCGTGGTTTCCAAGGACGGGACTTTTTCTAGCAGGTGGGGCACCGCCGGTTTTTGACAGCTGGTTGCCCCTCGCAACGACGACAAACGCTTATCGACTATGCGGCTCTTACGCAGCCATCTCGTGTAAAGCGAACTCTACCGAGACTCAGACGGCATGTGAAATTCACCCCGAGACCTGCGAAAATAACCCTGAGCCATGAACAAACATATCCATTTTGCCTCGTCCAGCGAAGACGAGTTCCCTGATCTGGACGTAATCTTCCAGAGGAGTAAACAGATCAAGCGCCAGGCCAAAACACCGCAACAGGAGTCTGTTATCGACAGCCATGATCTTCCGAGACGGACCGGGAAAACGACTGAACCAAGAGAAAGTAAGGAACATAAGTTCGAATTGAGGAAGCAGAAGCAGAACAATTCGAAACCCTCCTCGACTACGCGACGTCGCAAGCTTGGCCAGCAATCGGACAACCTGCTTCTGAAGCGGTTTGGGACCTGTCCAGCGAACGAGGGACAAAACGTTCTGGAGGTCCCCATCAAGACACAGACGAAGAGAACAACAAGCGTAAAAGTGCGTGAGCTGCGAGCTCGGGACCAGGTCACACCACCGGCGAAACCCCTTGTCGAGGCAACTGAAGAATGCTCAGAAGATAGCACCAATGACGCGACCGAGATCACCGAGGCTGATATCTCGGAATTTTTCTACGACGCCCTCTCTGAGATTGAGGATGATGACGACACTCCATCCCAGTTTGACCGAGAAGAGCCGGCTCCAAAAAGTCGTCCCCCGGCGGTTCGAAGTGAGGGGGGCAGCTCAAAAGCAGGAGACCTTCTAGCGTCCAGAAGCACACCAGATGTCGAGATGCTAAAACCAAAGCCTTCCAGCGGCGACAGACCTCGGCTAGGAGCTTCAAGCAAGGAGAGCAGTGTCGACAAAACCTTGGGCAGGGGAAGGACACGGCCAAGGTCGACTCTGATCGACTTGACAGACGGCGTGACCGACTCCCTGCGTCGCCTTGATCTGTAGGCCTACATAACCCATTCAACTTTGACTATCGCCACTAACGCACAATAGTGACACTACAGGGTCAGGGAAACAAGACACGAAGAAGAAAAGCAGAGACGCCCCGCAGGCAACACCGCCATCAACACCGCCCAGGTTAACTAGCAAAACTTTGCTTTCCCCCAAGAAGCTTCCTGCCATCCCAAAGACCCCCCACGGACCCAGCATGGACCTGTTCTGGAGCCAAGAGTTTGTTGACGAATGGAACGAGGAGCACTCCCCGAAAAAGCTCATACTGCCACCAGCGCAGAAGAGCCCAGCGAAGAGCGCTGTAAAAGCCAAAACCAACAAAACAGAAGCAGCGAAGCAGAAAGAGACAAAGAGATCATTTGAGAAGACGAAACACGACTTGGCGCAGGCATTCTTGCGTGAACTCGACGACAACATCACGCAGGGCAAGCTACAGTCTTTGGCTGAATCCACAGGCGGAGTTCAGATCAAGTGGTCAGCCAAGCTCAGCACCACCGCTGGTAGAGCCAACTGGCGACGGGAGACTGTTCACAAAGTAGCCGATGGCATCGAAAAGTCCGTTACTCATCGTCACCACGCCTCTATCGAGCTTGCCGAGAAGGTCATCGACGACGAGAACCGTCTTCTCAACGTCGTCGCCCACGAGTTCTGTCATCTGGCAAACTTCATGGTCAACGGCATTACTGGCAATCCGCATGGCAAAGAATTCAAGATCTGGGCTTCCAAATGCTCGCAAACCTTTGGAGACAGGGGCATCGAAGTCACGACTAAGCACTCGTACGAAATCGACTTCAAGTACATATGGGAGTGTGCCGAGTGCGGGTTGGAATACAAACGTCACTCCAAAAGCATCAATCCGGAGCGCCACCGATGCGGTTCCTGCAAGGCTCAGCTGAAGCAGACAAAACCCTTGCCACGAGCAGCGGCGAAGCCATCCGAATACCAACAATTCTTCAAAGAGCAGATGAAGATAGTCAAGCAAGAGCACCCTAAAAGCCCGCAAAAGGAGGTCATGAAGATCATCGCTGATCGATGGGCGAAGCGAGGTGGCAGCAATCGTGCAACCCCTGAGACGGAAAGCGCGGAGGCAAGTATTGACAACGTCGGAGCTCGCCTCAATAGTATAAAGCTCTGATCAGACGACGGTTTGGCACAAATACACACAGTGGGAGGGTAGCGAAGTTGGTATAGATTCCGCTGTGTGATGCGTTTGGGTTCGTCAGATAGAGCCGGTCGGACGGCATACCATACTCGACATGCCCAATTTGACATTCTTCGTATACAGATCGCCGGGTCCAAATAACGCCCGTCAAAAATGACAATGTAGAGACCGTTCCGCCCATTCATTCGTTCGCTCAGGTATCCCGCGCAAATGTGCTCGTATCATCCGCCATCGGGCCGTTCACAACCTTTGCGCTCGCAAAAAGAAAGAGAAATATTTGCCCCTAAACCTCGGCGAACAGAGTCCAGTCCTTGACCTTGAAGGTCTCCCAGATGCGCGCCGCATACTCGACGGCGTCACCAATAAGCTTGCCCTGCTTGCCCAGCTCCAGATCGACGTCCTCCTCGTCGTACTCGCCCTTGATGTGAGGCACGTTGATGGTGATGAGAATGTCGGTGGATTCTTTCTCGAGACGTAGCAAGGTGAGGATGATGGCAGTAAAGTCAGGGGCCGCGGAGCCGGACTTGGACTTTGGGGTTTGCGTCGCGATGAGGGTGTACGCGGGGACCTCGGTGCTGCTCAGGGGGTATCGCCGTGTTAGCTGCCGTCCGTGGTAATAGGGAGGAGTGCCAGGAATCTTTGCGCAGAGCGAACGGAATATGTGAGCCTGGCGAAGATAGCCACCCACCTAAGTCGTGAAAAGGATGTCTCGGTCGTGTTCCAGACCTTGACGGTATCAATGTCCTCGCCGACGAGCTCCTCGAGATGCGTTGTCATGGCGCGACCGTCAATCTCGGGGCTGCTGCCGGCGGGACCGACGCGCTCAGTAATGTCAAAGATGATGCTGGTGAACCCGTCCTGGTCGATCCAGACTTCCTGGTTGTCGGGAACTTCGCGCAGTTTGCTACGGGATGACCTCGTCAGTTTGAAGCTTACAAGAATGACGCGATTGGAGCGGAACGAACCTCACGTCGGCAAACTTCTCTGGCAAGTCGCAGACCAGGGCGCCGCCGTACAGGGGAGTGCTCTTGTACCGGGTCATGTCGCTCGTAGTCGTACGTGAAGTCGCTAGTAATGGGTTTGGCGCAAAACAGCTCCGTCAGAGTGTGATGCAAAAGTCGAAGAGCGCAGACAACGATCGCGAGGACGAAGTCGAACAGTTACAGAGATCGAATCAGGCACTGGGTCAGGCGCAAACGAACAGGCGCAAACGAACAGGCTAATTTGACAAGCAGTGTTCGGGTATCACAGAGTTGAATAATGAAGCGGACAGTGACTATTAGATTACCACCAAAGAGCGAACGGCGGGCACTAGCTGGCTGCCTTACGTGGGGTTTTGCAGGTGCCGAGCGAGGCTCGTCCAAGTTTACTCTGGTTCATTCGAGGTGGGGTGGCTGGAAAAAAGAGGGGGATGGAGGGATACCTTATGACGACGGTGCGGCCAGGGATCATGTCGCCAATTCGAGCTGCTGCGGAGCTTCGGGCTGAGCACTGAGCGGCACTGGAAGCTGCGCGGTAAGCCTCAAGGCTGCATGTTCAAGCATCGGCTGACTGTGCCATTTTTTCTCTTCCCCCTCTGCGCAATAACTGCAGCTGCATGCGCATTAGAACTAAGCTACTTATATGTTTGCTATCGCACGGTCCAGCATAATTGAATGGAGCATTTAAAAATATGGCAAAACAAAAGTCGAACCTGGGTGCTCCAGATGAGAGGTGTCCAAAGATTGGTGGAATGGAGTCTGTTGGGCCATCCAACGGTCACATCTGGTAAAAGGCAAGAGGTGAGTTCGATAGGAGGTCCCACTCCGGCGGTTTCCAGGACTTTCGCACTCTAAGTACCCTTTCTCCCAAGAGATCCACTCTTTTCCCTCTGCTTCCGTACCCCCGCTCTTCGCGTCCATCCTCTGTATTGAGCTCAATCCCTCGAAGGTCTCGTCCATATCTGCCAATTTCAACTCGTCGGCCTCCCAAGTCACCCTGAGACCAAACTATTGCCGCAAACCTGTCATTTACCCCTCTGCAGACAAGAATTTTCTGCCCATCATGACATCCACCCTGGCTTCGTGCATCTTTTGCAAGATTATCAAGGGTAAGCTACCAGAGCACGTGATCCTAATACCTCTCCGAATCCCCGCAGTATCAACGTGATCATGAAGTTGACTCCCCAACACAGGCGAGATCCCCTGCTTCAAGCTCTTCGAGAGCGACAAGACATTGGCCTTTCTCGATATCAACCCGCTTAGTCGCGGTCATGCTGTGAGTAGTTGCTTCGAATTTCAGCAAGTCATCTTTTTAAACCATTGACTAACATCAGCACAGCTCGTCATTCCCAAGCACCACGGTGCCAAGCTTGCTGATATCCCTGACGAGCACCTCTCGGAAATTCTCGTCTGTCTTACCTCGCAATTCTTTGGCAGTCGTCAGTTTTCTAACAGCATGCCACCAGCCTGTCGTCAAGAAACTCGTTGCCGCCAGCGGAGCCGAAGATTACAACGTCCTCCAGAACAACGGCCGCATTGCTCACCAGATGGTCGACCATGTAAGTTGACATTCTACCCAGCCTCCCTCGCAATACTCGACCACTGACATGATACAGGTTCACTTCCACATGGTAACTGTCGTCCGATTCTCCTCTTTTGAATACGTCGCTAACTTCTTCGCTAGATTCCAAAGCCAAACGAGGCCGAAGGTCTTGGTGTCGGTTGGCCTCAACAGGCAACCGATATGGACAAGCTCAAAGCGCTGTTTGAGGACCTTAAGTCCAAGATGTAAACCCATTCAAAAGTGGTATATTCGAGCCCTCCTGCTATTTATAGCAGCAGGAAGAACGTCTAGGTCCCTGTAATTCAAACAACCCTCCGGGCGCCGCCAGCTTGTTTTCTTTTTGATCTCTCTATCGCGTGTGTAGCCTCATGAAACTCGTGCCGATCTCGTCGGATTCTAATCTACGTCGTCTGCTGATGTCTCGACGTTGGTTGCACCGTTAGTCGGCACGGCGGTTGCAGTCTTCGGATAAAATTCGACGTTTCCACCATCGCGGATGACGCCGGTTCGGTCCAGAACACACTTGGCGCGCAGGTAAGGGTCCAACTTCCAGTAATCGTCCCTGAGCTTGTGAGCAAGCTCGTCCCTCTGCACCTTGATACCAGCCTCCTTGTCGGTTCCTGCCTCCTTGATCCATTGCAGTGTGGCTTCCTCATATTGAGAAATGAGTTCTTCTCTCCCGGCGAGGAGAGCATCCCGCGCGGCGGCGTCCTTCATCTTATCGTTCTCTCCAGCGACCGGCTCGACATACTTGTAGTCCCAGTCCTCCTGGCCGTCGAGTTCCTTGAGGATGTGGCTCGTGGGGATGAATTCTTCCATCTCTTTGACGTTGTTGGTAAAGTGAACCTTGCTGGCTACGACAGGATCTAGCCAGCCCTTGATGATCTTCCAGATGCCTTCCCTTTGTTAACTATTACAGATTTTGATACTTGTGGCCCAGAGTGAACAAACCTTGGAATACCCAGGGTGCTTTGTGCACTAGGACAGCTCCTAGGGATTCAGGGTAGTTTGCCTCGAAGCACTTGATCATGAATTTGACGGGTGTGTAATCCTGGTATAATAGTCAGTCTTGCCTGTCAGCTAATATTGGTGATGCTACCCACCATGTTGGCCATAGAAAAGCCAGTCATGTCAAAAACAATTGTCTGGAATAATTTAGTACCATGTTGTCCAGTCCATGCCTTGGAGCAGTACATACCGCAGTGTCAATGGGGGGGGCCAAAACCATGCGACACGTCTCGATCAAGAAAACTGTGTACTTCTCGAGACTCTCCTCGCACTGCTCGCCTTGTCGGTGCATACGGACTCTCACCATGCAAATTGGTCGTCCTGCTTTGTCAATGCCGTGGATAAAGGTCTTTCCGGATCGGGCCTGAGCCATGAAGTCCTGGCCAAGCTTCTTGGTATTTGCGTCCGCGCTCTGAGAAGCTTCGAGAGCACCCTCCTCGCCGTTTTTCATGATCTCCTCGTCAACCTTCATCTCAGTCAATCTCCAATTCATGGTCGAGATCATCATCACGAAGGCCTTATCAACATCCCACTTCCGCGCCCTCAGAAAGCGCAGAGCCAGGGCATCTGGGTGGTCATGCTTGACCATGGACCATATTGTGGCACGCAGGGCATCGGGACTCTGACTGGCCAGGGCCTCGAGGAATTGCTTGGTCTGACCATACTTGTCTTCTCCATCGTCCTTGATGTGGCTGCTGACGGTGCTTGAGGAAGCTACTTCCTCTTTCTTGTCTTTGCGATTGAAAAGTGAGACGCGCTTCTTCTTGGGCTTCTCATTTTTGCCTGGAGTCGAAGTCTCACTCGGGGCTGTGCTTGCGGCTGCGCTGTCTGCTGTTGCATTGTCTTCACCCAAGGACAGAATCAGGTTCCACAGCTTGCGCAACTTCTCTTCCTGGTCTGGGGTAAGATTTCCTGGTCTTCCTGGGGGCATGTCGGACGCCATGGTTTCCAGCGACAGGCTTTCGGAGCTCAAGGGGTCGGTGTTGGTGCTGGCGCCAGGTGCGGATTGCTGGTATTGCAGGCCGAACCCAAGGCAAACGAAGAAGACGGCGATTGAGAGTGTGACGAAGTCGATGCGGGACTGCAGCAAGACGCGCGGAAGCTTTAAGTTGGAGGGCGATGACTGTCCTAGTCCGTGTATGCGCACTCGCCCGAATTTCGATGGTACAAGATGGCAGTTGGATCGCCCAATGGTAAGTTCAACCAGGGTGCGCCGTTCAATGTGCGAAGACGAGGGCACAAAGCAGTTCCTCGAAGTTGTTGCAAGGACTCTTTGTGGAAATGTGATAATGCGAGGCAAAGCCGAGGGTTGCGGTTTCAAGCTGGCCAGCATCAGTCGAGAAGGTCTATTAATGCCCGGGCCTAATTTGACGCAGCTGACACAGGATCTGGCACGGTCAGCAGGGTCATCCCAAATTGAACTTTGTGGAAGACGAAAGCCACTTGTAAAAGGGCGACGTCAAATAGCCAAGCAGGCGAGGCCGAGGGGGTGTTTGCTAAAGACAGTTCTCGTCTGCGACTAGGCGAGGAAAAAATGCCGTAATGACACAATATGTGAGGTGGAATGAGCTGAGAGTCACAAAGGCACTTACGCGGACTTGAAGAAGACGCCGAAGAGTAGAGTACCAATGTTCGTGGGTTGTCTGATGCTGTTGAGGACCACGACCGCAAACAACAGAGCGATCGATGATGGTCCTAAAGTGGGCTCGGACAACAGCAGCAGCGATATTAAGATGTGGCAAGCACACGGCCGACAGTTACGGACAGTACACAGTGGCCTCGTTGTTGTTGGTAGGTGGTATACAAGTAACGGAGAGCGAGCGAGCGCCGCAAGGTAGGTTTGCGCCGGAGCTGTAGCTGACGCTCGGACTGTGATGATGAGCCGCGAATGATGCGGACGGAAGACCTAGCTGGCGGGAGCAAATGGAGGGCAGGGTTAGGGGAAAAGGGAGAGGAGGGGAATGGAGGGGAGGGATTGAGGGATTGAGATTGAGGGAGGGGGGAGGCTTAGACGTGGACCAAAACGGCGACGACGACGACGACGCCGTCGCAAGGATCGAACGCTCTGCTGGCAACCAAGAAGCTGCGGTAGCTATTCAATCTCCGGGCGTTCCGGAAGTGAGTGGTTCAGTTCAAACGCACCAGCAGACAGGACAGCTTCCGTTAATGTGGGTAGGTAGTAGTTAGGCAGTCTGGAGAACGTCAGCTGTAAAGATCAGCAGGTGAATGGCGGGTGCGATGCTGAAACTGTGAACTACGACGAATGGTTCTCCATGAGCGCGGATGTGAGCAAGTGTGCGCGCAAGTGTTGGGGCAAGGGAGGGGAGGGGAGGGGAGGGGAGGGGTAATTACCTAGGTGCCTGTCTTTTGTGAAAAGGTGGCTGTGACGGGAAGGAGCGAAGACGGTTCGGGAGAGGTAGGGTAGGTAGGTACACGCAGCGCCCGATCTACCTGGCCCTGCATACCTTCCTTACCTTAGGTATTATTGACTGCTATCCAGATGTTTGAGACGACAATGATGGAGCCGAGCGATGAAATACGACGTACTCTGCGTATTCGTATGAATGAAGGGCTCAAGGTATTCGTAGCGTATCTACCGAAGTTACGCGAAAAAGCCCGCTGGCTTTTGACATCCGTTGCGACTCACTCGGCGCAGCTTATTCCACCTGCAGATACTGGACTCACCCACGCGACCTCACCCAGGCTGGGAACCTGGGGAATACGGAGACAGGTACCTGACGTACCTAGCTGCCCAAGCGACGAATAAGGTCCAGTGCCTTACTAGGTAACCTGCCGAGGTTTGCGTCATTCAGTGACATTGAACAAAATTCTGCTCCCCGTCGAGTACCTATTATAATTAGGTACAGTGGTTGTCAGTTGACCCCTCCATGCCAACACGTGCAGAACTGCAGTTTTAGGGACCCAACTTACAGGGCCCGGGCACCGTCAACGATGTGGTCGATTCGTCGTCCCGGCCAGCAACCTTGGTTGCGGGGGGCTAAGGTAGGTAAGGTAGGTTGTCAGGTTGAACCCCGCCAGAGACAGGAACAACAGCCGTGCGCAACGGCCACTCGCATCATTTGTTGACGTTGATTCTCGCTTCAGTTGATGCCCTTCCGAACCCATTCGACAGCTTCCCGCGTCAATCGCAACGCCGCGAAAATACTGCTACCGACGCTGCGCAGATAGCCACCTACCAAGAACACATCGTCGTCAATCTCTGTACTCTCCGCATCCGCACCACACCGCCTCCAAGCATGGCCGACCACCCCGAGTACAGCGGCAAGCGGTCGACCTCAAGAACGCGTACGTCGCGTCCCACGACCCCGCTACGCCCCTCTTCCAGATCATCTTTCAGGGAATCGGCCAGAGAAAGCGTCCATGGAGGCGAACCTTTCCCTCTGAACACTTTCGAGCCAGCCTTTGCTGAGCTGTCCGACGCCATGGCCGACCTCGAAGCCAATATGATGCACTTCCAATTGATGCACGAGAGCTTGGCTCGCTTTAGCGAGTCTTTTGCCAGCTTTCTGTACGGCCTCAACATGAACGCCTTCTGCGTCGACTACCCAGAGGTGCGTGTGCCCCAACCAGCGGCTTTCTTGCTTTTAGGCGTGGCTGACGTTGATACAAGGGGCCCATAGCAGAATCTTTCCGACGCGCAAGGCAGCAAGAGGAGTCGGGCGCAGATTCAGGTACGCCTCGCTTTCAGCGCACAGAATCTGCAGATCATGGATTGCGAACTGACGAGTCTCGTATGCACAGCGCCCACACGAACAGACACTGGGCCAGAAAATGACGGCGAGATGACCTTTATGTATTTCTTCCAGGCTACCCTAGTACCGTTATGGACAGTTCCTAACCTACCAACAGGACCACAGATGTTTCTTTCGTCGACAACCCTCCCGCGTCCGCCAAGCCGACCCCGAGATTGAAAACACCCGAAGTCCGAGGCTCGCGTGTGCCGGCTCCAAGTACTCGTGGCACTTCAGCCCGTGGCGCAAGAGGAGGACGCCGTGGAACCGCCGAGTCGCAAAGAGGCCGGCCTAGTGGTCTGGCCCGTGCCCGAGGCCGTGGTGTCCGATGAGTATGTTCCATGGAGATTTCGCCATGGCATACAAAACAAGTCGAGGTACTGCTTCCCCACCGCACCGGATTCTACTGGCGTCAGTGCAGAGGATGTCGAGTGCAGGGAAGTGGGAACGAGATGATACAGTGGCCATTTCCAGTTCGTCGTAGTGAAAGGGTATCATTCAGTTGTCTACTTTCAAGCCACAGGTAGACGTGTGGGCGGAGACGATCAGGTCTCCATCTCAACCTCCTGGTCGACGGCCCTCTCCGGACCGCCCTTGCTAGGGCCTTTGTTATCCGTCCGGAGACCAACGACAGCCTCGGCTTCCTTCTGGGTGTAAGGCTCCTCCTTGAGCTGCTTGACTCTTAAAAGATAGTTAGCAGTGTGACAATACGAAGAGGATCAAGTATGTAGCGGATGTCGACTCGGTACGAACCTGCGCTTATGAGGCTTTCCCTTCTGATGACCGACCAGGCTGATCTCGGTTTCGAACCATTTGGCGCATTCGACGCAATAGTGCTGACCCAAGCCAGGGAGGTCCTCAGGCGCCTTCGTGTCCTTCCATTGCCGCAAATGTCGTGGAGAAAGCATGTCGGCCTTGATCTGGTCGACGTCTCTGTCCAGGTTGTCAGAAACGCCCCTGAATACAATGCGAAGTCTTCGGGCCTACCTCAACTTCCTCCGCGTCTTGGTCAATGTCCGCTTGTTTCCCACGCCCATTTTGCTGGCTTATCAGTGATGGTTGGCTTGAAGGGCGAGGTTCGCAGGCGCGTTCGGGATTCTGAAAGTGGCAGAATTCCCAAAAATGTAGGTCAAAATGGGAATGGCGGGGCAGAATTTTGGCAGTAACTGTAAAAAAGTTGCTTCACCGCTCACGGGGGTCCGTGTGTCTGTTCGGCTCCGAACCCATCAACCATGGAAGACGGGACACCTAAGGTAGGTAGGTAGTGGGTACCTGAAGGTGCCTAATTACGTACACAAGATCGGCGCTAAGTGTACCGGGATAGCTGGGTCGGGTATGTCTAATGTTGCTGACAGAATATGATCACGTGGTGATAAGCCGAACGGCCTGGAACGCTGGTTCTTTCTTATCTGGCATTTTTGGAGGATCGTCCGAAGAGGCCCGAGAGGACAGTGGGCATGCGACAGGCTGTCTTCAATTTCCCACTCGCCGCCAGACACAAGCGTGCTTGGTCCCAACTCGAGGTTCCTGCGTCGCCCGACATCAACTTCCCCCCGAAAAGATCGCCCAGAGGATATAAAAAGGAAAATCCACCAGAATTGGCCTGCGGAACCCTTGAGGATTCCGCGAAACCGTCGTCGGATCCGGAGAAGGCGGAACAATGGCCTCCAACGTGACGTCCTTCAGCACTCTCAGGGCCCGGTCCTACATCTTTCGGCTACCTCTTTTTACGCGCATCGTATTGCTCGCAATTGTGGCAGCATGGGCTGCCAGCTTACAACCGGCTTGGGACGTGAAGCAATGGGGCGCGTTGATCCCAGACCAGCTGTCCTTCACGTCGTGTGAGCCCCTCTCGCATCCCCTTCTGCGAAGGCCTGATTGCTAATTCTGGCTTCCGCGATAGCGTACCGAATGAATACATATCCCTTCGTGCACATTAATTTCATCCATGTTATCCTCAACCTTGTCGCCTTGACACCGTTACTGGAGCGATTCGAGGCCGAGTTCGGTACCCTGACGTCTGTTGCGCTGTTCATCGGCCGTACGAACTTCCTCACGATATCCCTGCGGTCCATCTCTTACTGAACTGTTGGCAGCGCTCTCAACGATTCCGGCTGTCGTATACGTGCTGATAGAGCGATTTCTCTTCAAGGGCAATGTTAGTGTTATGGGCGCTAGGTGAGGAAGAGAACCCAAGACTTGATGAATCTAAGAAACTTGACATAGAGACTGATGTCTGGCGCATCACAGCGTATGGGTCTTTCTGCTTCTCGGAATGGAGGCTATCCGCACATATAAGACGAACCCTTACTTGACGATTGCGACCCACTCCATTCCTACATGGACAACGCCATTGATCCTCGTTCTGGTCGTTACAGCGCTCGTTCCCGGCACGAGTTTGCTAGGCCATCTGTGTGGTGTTTTGGTTGGATATCTTTGTGAGCCACAACGTGCAAGCACCCTTCTTATTTTTTGCAACACTAACATCCTGCCTTCAGTTGGCCTCGGATATCTCAAGTTCCTGAGCCCACCGGAGAAGGCATTGCGCTGGGTTGAGTCAAAGCTGAACCTCTTGGGACGTCTGCCTCACTACGTAAGCGTCGACCAGAAGACGTATGGTCGTTTCGGTGTCTTGCCCTCCAGCAGCCACCCTCCCGGTACCAGCGCACCCATTGCTCTGGTGGGCAGCACGCAGAGACTCGGTCCTTGAAACAGGAACGCCGGACTGTACTATATATTCGATCTATTGCCCCAAGCAGACGAATCGCGTCTTGGTAGGAGTTTGGAGTTACGCTACGGGCAAAGGGGACATCATTGTGTTGATTCTGTTCCCTCTGCCAGGGGCTTCTCTTTGTAGTATATTGTAAAACGGGATTCGTCCTCGTCCATTCTCGGGGTGCGCTTAGACCAGCACTTATAAAACTCCAGGTGCTTGGAGTAGAGTTAGTCTGAAGACCTGAATGATAAGATATCTCATGGGTGTGCAAATTCTTTGGCAAAACCTGAAAGCCGCACGCCTCCCAAACATCGATGGTTAAGAGTACAACAGGCGAAAGAAGCTGAGTTGTACATTTTTGACGGGACCTTTTGACGGGACCCTGGATGTGTGTGTGTCCCTTGCATGTTCGTCGAATTGTGTTTCTCGGGCCTCAACGACCCCGGGCCATCTGACCAGGGGTAGGTAGGTAAGCTTGGCCAACGCGCTCGGATAAATGACGGGAATATTTGGGCAAAGTTACAGCACAGGCAAGGCACTCGTAGCGTACCTCACCTTACCTACAGCCCTACTGGCACCTCGGCGTTAGGTACCTTGAGGAAAGGTAAGGTACCTCACTACCTTAGCTGACAAAAGGTCAGGGGCCTAACCTCAAGGTACGAACAACCACCCCCCTGGGGATGACGACTGTTTTCAAAAGAACCATCGCGCAGACTGGTCGATCAGAATTGTGCGATTGCGCAGCTTAGTGAAGCTGCCGCAGAACGAAATCGTCATGTCACGACTGATATGTGAGGACGCAAACCGCCGTTGCTCTGTCTGGCATCGAGCAGCTCTGACTTGTCCCTAATAGCTTCGGCCCTCTCGTTGCGACGCGATCCACGCATCCTCAAGCTTCCGCCCTACATTTCTCTGGCCTGCATCCTCGGTGGTATTGCTTGGCTGTTCCTCCTGCCGCTCAACGACTACTCCCGTAGAACCTACATTTCCGAGAATGCGCTTCTTCCCGGTCAGGTACACACCTATTTCGGAGGAAGCGACCAGAACGTATTGCGGGCGTATAAGCAAGAGGTCAACTCGGTTAGGGACAAGTCCAACTACGAGTGTGTGCACTCCCATTGAAGCACCACATAGCTACGAGCTGACGGTCGTCCCCATCTAGAATTAATGACAAGCTGGAAGGTATCCTGAAGAACGTCGGGCTCAAAGTCGGTCGCCAAAACTACACGTACGAGTCGGCCGGCGACATTTACTCAGGCGAGAACATTTACGCCATCCTACAAGCCCCACGCGGCGATGCGACGGAAGCGATTGTGTTGGTAGCAGCTTGGAGGACGGTCGATGGCCACTTCAATCAAAATGGCATTCCGCTAGCATTGACCCTGGCCCGGTACTTCAAGAGGTGGTCTCTATGGTCCAAAGACATTATCCTGGTTGTTCCCCCCGACAGCAGAACAGGAACCCAAGCCTGGGTCGACGCCTACCACGACTCCCATGACTCCGCCAGAGTGAACTCTCTACCTCTTAAGTCCGGCGCCCTCCAAGGCGCCATTGCCATTGATTATCCCCAGGAACATCGATTCGAGTCCATCCACATCATTTACGACGGCATCAATGGCCAGCTTCCAAACCTGGATCTCATCAACTCTGTCGTCAATATTGCCGGAGGCCAGATGGGTATGGGAACCGCCATTCAAGAGATGTGGACGCACTCGGACAAGTACCAGGACCGTCTGCGTACTATGCTTCGAGGCATGCTGAATCAAGGCCTGGGACACGCCTCTGGCCCCCACAGCAGCTTCATACCTTACCACGTCGACGCGGTCACACTGCAGCCTTTCGGTGAGGGATGGCATGATGAGATGGGCATGGGCCGTACGATCGAAGGCACTTTCCGCAGTCTGAACAACCTTCTCGAACACCTCCATCAGAGTTTCTTCTTCTATCTGCTCATGCATAAAGAGAGGTTCGTCAGCATCGGCACCTATCTGCCTAGCGCCATGATCTTGGCAGCAAGCTTCACAATCACTGCCATTTCGCTGTGGGTGAAAAGCGGCCATCAGGAACAGCCTCCCATTGTGGTCAAGTCAGCCATCAAGTCAGAAGGCGAAGTCCCCGCGAATGATAAGCCTTCCGAAGACGCTTTGCGGGAGACAGCGAAACACACACTTCCCACTAGAGCCGTTGAGCGGGATCTATTCCTGCCACTCGGTGTCGTGGCCATCTGCCAGTTCCTGGGCGTGATTCCGCTGTACGTCTTCAACCACATGCCCGCAAGTGTAAGTTTCGACCAATCCTGAATCCTAATTTCGTTTGCTTTTCTCTGACAGCTGCAACAGATGCTTGCTGGGGCGTACACGGTCTTTTCGCTCACTAATTGTGCTCTACCCTTCCTTATCTCTTCGCTGATGACATCCGTCTACAACCCTACGGTTCAGCAATACCAGCTCATCAAGTCATTCTCCCTACTTTTGCTGGGCATGTTTCTCTCCGCTCTAGCCACCCTTAACTTCTCTCTGGCCTTTCTTGTGGGGGTTATGGCCAGTCCACTCTCCTTCATGCACCCATGGCCGCACCATCCTGCCATTCGGTGGGCTTGCGCGGCTTTCCTTCAACTCGTCTCACCTACGGCAGCTCTGTACTCCGTCTCGACTTACTTCGATATTAGCATCGGGGAGGTCCTCAAAGAGGCGGCTTTCGGTTGGGACGTTTGGGGCATGTACACGCCTGTCATCATCTGGGGTGTGTGGTGGCCTGCTTGGCTGATGGGTTCGGTTATTGTCCTCGGGAACCCTGCGTCCTCAGCGAAAAGGGCTTAGACGCGACCATTCGAGTCGTTGGCATTCAAGAAAAACCAGTGGGGCGTTTCAAGAAGAGGGCATGTTTTCAAGCATCCATTAACTCAGGACTTGCATATATCAGAGGCATGGAGGCCGTTGTTGTTTGTTTGTCATCAGAATCATTTTGGCCCACCGTCAAGGGCCAGTTTCTCTTCGTCTCTCTAATTCTAGTGGTGTACACTGGCCTTTCCTACCGACCAACATTACAGACGCCTTTTTGGTCAGCCCGTAATCTTTCCTCTTTCCTAAGCAGCCCACACATCGCCACCGGCCGTCTCGATCCAGTTTCCGAGCTGGTTAACCTGAGAGTCCCAGTCAAGCAGCCGCTGGCGCATGTTGGCAATCTGCTTCATGTCAAGAACCTTCGGCTGGACCCAAGTAATGTGCGCAACCTCATCCACCTGGTCAATATTTCCACGCAAGAGGCCCAGACTCAGGGCCTTCATGATCAAGTGCTCGATCTCGTCAGGGCGAACCTTAGTCTCCTGAGCGATGGTGCTGAAAGACATAGCGCGGTCGTGGGGCGGGCGGCGGAAGACGGCCTCTGTCAGAGCAGCCAGGTAGATCTTCTGGCGCAGGTGGCCTGCATTCTCGTTGAGGAGTTCCTTTGAGCGCATCTTGGCAGAAAGGGCCTCGAAACCTTGGAGGTCGCCACGGTTGAAAGCGAAGAGCAGGTCGCGAAACCACGAGTCCTGGGTTCCCTTGAGGGCATCGAGGATGGGGTGCAGAAGAAGCTCGCCAAAGTTGTAGATGGTGTCGGATACCAAGGCGGCGATGCTGAGGTGCAGCGCCCGTCTATGGCGCTCTTGAGGTGTGAGAGAGTTGAGGTCGATGCAGGCGAGGTATAGGAGGGCGTTGCGGTAGTATGCGGCGAAGTCCATCTTGCGCTATGGGAAATTTCAGTCAGTAACGGCCCAAGATCGATAACACCACAGTTTTCCTACCTGGTAGTAATTGGCATTCGCATCGTAAAAGGCGGCGTGGACAATGGTCTCGACCGAATCGAAGCTGTCCAGTATTCTCTCGGCCGAATCGAGGTCCTTCCTGGCGCCGTCCATATCCTCCAAGTTCAACTTTACTCTAGCAACGGCGACAGATGCGTACACCAGAGCATCTTGTGAGTTCTCGCTATCGACCTTCATCGCAACACCCTGAAGGAAAGAGAGGCGCTCCTCGTCATCTATGCCGTCTTTGTCAGCGTCCACCGTCACTGGTCAAGGTCCCATTGCTTCTTACCCTTGCATTCCGTGGCGGCCTTCAAAGCCAGATCAACGAGCTTGAGCTGGTTTATCTTATCCGCAAACTTGAGGATGAAGACCTTGTAGAAGGACAGCCGCTGGGCCTTGCTGCCTGGGTGGCTAAAGAACTGACCCAGAGCATCGGTAAGCTGGTGCCACAGCTTCCGCTCCCAGTAGTTCTCAAACTCCAGAACAAGGTGCTGAAGCTCCTCGGGGGCCTCGTCGCGCTGCTCCGCTAGGAAATCGGGAATTGTGTCGACGTTCATCTTCGTGGAGGTGGAGGTGGAGGTTGAGGTTGAGAGGCTCGTGTGGTGGGGTGGGAGAGCTTCGAGTGCCCGGGGCGACGACACAATCGAGGCTGATTGCGATAATCACAGTTTCGTTTCAATTCGTAGATACGTGGTAGAGGCGCTACTGCCTAGAAGCCGAGTGTCTGTTTTGGTGGTGCCAAACGCCGGAAGCTTCGTGGAGTTGTAAAGCAGTTGGTATGTGATGGATGCAAGCTCCGGAGCGGAGGGACGATGCACACAACGCGGCTAGCCAGCAGCCTGGTCAGTCAGCTACGTGCTGCCTACCTACCTAAGGTACCTACCCTACCTCTACCTACCTTACTAAGTTACTCTTGCTATCCGTACTCAGGACGCTTTGGGCCTGACAATCCTTACCTAAGCTGCCAAGTAAGGGACGGGTCCCGACCGGATCCATGCTACAGCCAATGGTCGTTTTTCCGATCCTATGACCAAATCTGGTCCGTGCATCCACGTGACCCGCCCGTCCGCCGCCCCGGTCTGGATGAAGCTCGCGACTTTGGAGCTTTCGACTACGCTAAAGCATTCAATCGGCAGTCAATTGGGAGGCTATCGCACTCATTCATCGCCGCCTCGATACCCGACAATGGCCTCCTTTCCGACCGCCGTGCGGTCAACCCAGAAGGTTGCGCGCAATGTCCTGAGAAGGCAGCCCATTTCTGATGTTGCCATCACCCGGACGGGCAAGCCCATCCTACGAACACAGGGCGGAAGGTAGGTGGACGGTTCAATTGTGCGGGCAAAGAGTACTGTTAACACCATGTTCTTCCTAGACACTCCCTCGGTGGTATGCTTTCCTTCGCTCGACCCGGAATTCTATCTAAAAACGAATCGCAGGACACACTGCGACGGTATTTGGCGCAACGGGCCAGGTTGGACGGTACATCGTGAACAGACTTGGTACGACGCGGATATCTTCGACAATGGCAACACATCTGACTCTTCAATATAGCCCGCCAGGGATGTACGGTCGTCATTCCCTTCCGTGAGGAGATGGCCAAGCGGCATCTCAAGGTCTCTGGTGATCTGGGCAGAGTCGTCTTCATTGTATGGTCTCCCTGCAATAGAGGGGTTCATCGCGATCAATGGCTAAATATCATGTTAGGAGTACGATCTCCACAACACCCAGTCAATCGAGGAGAGCGTCAGACATTCCGATGTAGTTTACAACCTGGTCGGCCGAAATTATCCCACCAAGTAGGTTATCTGTATGCGTGGGCACCGGGAACAATGGCTAAGAGCGCCGCAGGAACTTCTCGCTGGAGGATGTTCACGTTGAGGGAACCGAACGCATAGCTGAGGCTGTTGCCAAGTACGATGTGGATCGCTATATTCACATGTCGAGTCACAGCGCCAGCCTGGACTCTCCATCCGAGTTCTACCGCACCAAGGTCAGATACAGAATACTCAAGACAAAGGTGATGGACTAACCAGTCCAATAGGCACGCGGAGAGCAGGTCGCCCGCAGCATTTACCCCGAGACGACCATCGTGAGACCGGCACCCATCTTCGGCTTCGAAGACAACCTTCTCCTGAAGCTTGCCAGCGTTATGAACCTTTTCACTGCCAACAACATGCAGGAGAGATTCTGGCCCGTTCACGTACGTTTGAAACACGAGTATTAGTTGAAATGCGGGCCCTGACAGTTGTAGTCTATCGATGTAGGCCAGGCTCTTGAGCTGATGCTCTACGATGACAGCACCGCTGGCCAGACTTTCGAACTCTACGGCCCCAAGAACTACTCCATGGCCGAAATCGCTGAGTATGTCGACCGTGAAATCTTCAAGAAGCGCCGCCACATCAACGTTCCGAAGAAGGTCCTTCAGCCTGTTGCCGGCCTGTTGAACAAGTTTCTTTGGTGGGACGTCATGTCCGCCGACGAGATCGAGCGTGAGTTTATTGACCAGGAGATCGACGAGACAGCAAAGACCTTCAAGGACCTCGGCATTGAGCCCGGTGACATCGCCAAGTTCACCTACCACTACCTGGTAAGACCCCGTGTGAGGTTTATCTGGAGATAGCCGATACTAACTATGCTGAAGCAAGGATTCCGCAGCGGCAACTTCTACGACCTTCCCCCAGCAACAGAGAAGGAGAAGAAGGAGGAGCGCAAGTACCTGCACGTTCTTGACGATCAGTAAGCCTGGATTCCATTTGTTGGGGAGGGATTATTCTGGGCCAGCAAGTCGTTTAGTGTGTAAATATTAGTCAGCTAGACAAGTTGCAAAAGTCGAGGAATTCATGTACAGTCTGAATACGTCATTTAAGAGTGCAAGTCTAGACTGCGGCCGTGAGATTGTTCGTAGCGGCAATCGTCGAATGAAGGTTTGCGGTGCCAGCTGATTCGTTGAGGCTGCTACGCTGGGTTTTGACGCTCAAAATAGGGTCCCCCACCCTCCTTTTGCCGTTTACCTCACGCTGCAATTACCAAAACTCAAGTGCTCACTTGATCCACCACATCGCTCTCGTCAATTGTCGAGCCGTACTGACCTGAAGAAGCGGATCCCTCACTGAACGTTGACTCGATATGGACAGTGACGACGAGCCTCTGTAAGTCATTTGTTAGAACCGTCTGAAATTTTCTCTCCAAACGCCACCCCACTAATCAAACGCCCCTCAAAAAATCATGGCAGAAACCGACTAATATCAATCAACAGCACCCTCTCTTCTCACGCTCTTGCGGCCCTGGCTGAGTTCAACGCCGAGAAAGATGCCCATCAGGAAAAGTTTGAGAAGCTCCAGGCGCAAGCCGAGGCCAATGCTGCCGGCGGTGCTCCTCTGTCCATGGAGGCTTTCACTGAAGACTGGAACGAGTCGCAGTTTTGGGTACGAATCATTGAAGTTCTCATTTCACTCAACGTCGTACGTACTAATTTTCTGGTGCGCAGTATTCCGACGAGACTGCAAACCTGATCGCCGGACAGCTCCTAGAGGGTGCTGGCGAAGGCATGACCATTGGCGTTGTGTCTGCGCCCAGCGTGTTTGTTGCGTTGCGGAACTTGCTAGTATGGTTATCAGGGACAGCAATCCTTTTGCAGGCGCGTGACTAAGTCTGGGAACAGAACGCGCGCGATCGCACTCTGGGACGGCCTAAGGTTTTGCTCCTTGAGCACGACATGCGATTCAACGTTTTCCCCGAGTTTGTCTTTTACGATTTCCAGCAGCCATTCAAGCTTCCAGGTGCGTCATTCTCGACCACAGATTTGTGAGAGAATAGTGTTTTGATATTCGATGATTCAGTTGAGCTGAAGGGCGCGATTGATCGCATCGTTTGCGACCCCCCGTTTCTCAGCGAGGATTGCCAAACGAAAGGTACGAAATCCTAAACCATTCTTAAGCCTCTGAATCGCTTTCTGACAATAATGCAGCCGCCATGACGGTGCGGTGGATGATGAAGCCTAACACCGCTTCTAAGGGACGAGTAGTTGTCTGCACAGGCGAGAGAATGGAGAGTCTCGTCAACAAGGTTTACAAAGCACTGGGCGTTAAAACCACGACTTTCGAGCCCAAGCATAGCAGAGGTCTTAGCAACGAGTTTTACTGCTACGCCAACTTTGAGTGCAAAGACTGGGAGTGGAGGAATGAGGCTAGTTGAGGAAGCAGGAGGAGCGCTTTTCTCTTGGCTTTGGACGAGCTCTCATTACAAAGACCAAACAATTCCCCCGGATGTGAATTGAAATAGTAGTACAATTCGCTGGTTTCTCGCTGTTCTATACAAAGATGGCCTTTCCCTGGTCGCCAGGGGATGTGATGCCAATGCTTGCCATCCAATGCGTTTGATGTCTGCCAAAGACCCAAACCTAATGTTGATGCAAGACCGAGATTCTTTCCAACGCCGACAAAATGCTAGTCCTGACACCTTTCCCGTTTTTCAGACTATCACCCCCTGCCAACGCTCCTCCTTATCGAACGCCGTTCATCATATACTCGGCGTAATATGTGCTCTTTCCCGATGAAGATTACGAGAGGGAGCGGATTATGTAGAAGAGTAGATAGGGTTGGGCACTAAGCACATCCGACTTGGAGGCCATCTCGACCTTGTGGTCGTTGAACTTGAACCACTGGTCGCCCACCCGACAGTAGGACACGTAATGGCCTGGCAAAAGGAGTTAGTGCTGGACTGCAGCTGCATTGTTCTCCGAAAATTACTTACCAGTGTCGATTTCGCCGACATGGACGACAACGCTAAGTAGGTCGTATGTGCAGGATCTGCCCAGCTCGTGCGCGTCCTTGGCTTCCGTTCCTCTGCCTCTGCTCGTATATGGCAGCATATTGAGCTGCAGTGGAAAGTTGACAACGGTGTCAATCTTTGACGGCGCCCTGTCGTGGCGGCCTTGCTTGTACTCGAAGCGCTTTCCAACCAGGTTAGTGGTATACAATGATGGCTCAAGCAAGAGCCGGACTGACCTTCAGCTGAATGGCAAGCACGTTGGGCAGACGCTTAATACTGGTATTCCTTCGTGCTTGCTGCATGCCGTTGCAGTTGTGGCAGCGGTACTCGCACTTGTCGTACTTGACGTACTCCTCGTCCAGACATTCTTGAAGTGTCAGGCTCGGGATCTTCTGGCCGCCCTTTTTCCTCTTATGAGCAAGGTTTTCGAGTCCCAAGCTGAGATCGAGGAAAGATTGCACGGCGTTCGTCACACCGCCGCAGTTTTGGCACGTCGTGGAGCTTTGAAGCTTGCCATAGAATGTCTGGTGGATGATGCAGTTGCAGGTATGCTCGCTACCCGTCTCCGGCTTCTTTCCATCCCCATTGCGTTCATGTAGCTCCTCGGCTAGGAACTGGAAGAACTCGTGCGCGTCCTGTTCCTTGGTGGTTACAAGGTTTTCAAAAGCCTTTTTCTCCGAGATCCAGAATCCAGACAGGATGCTAGCCGCTGTAAAGCCATTGGTATTCTCAACTGCATAAAAGTCCTGAAACATATCGTCCATGGCACAGCTCAGGCAGTTTGTCAATTGGCAATCGTTGCTCTGGTGTCCATCACTCAGGTAGAAGTTCCGCAGCATGGGGTTGTGAAGGAAGCTCTGCAGCACGACGTTCTGATAGCAAGTAGCACCAGCGTTGTATATGCCACGCAGGCCATTAGCCTTGCAGGAGGCGGTTGTCGTGTTGGTTGAGATGTATAGGGGGTTGTCCTTGATGCTGTCGGAGAACATCTCATCATGCTTTCTCTTGCGGTCTGGCACTCGTCAGCACTCGTCTATATTGGCTGTCTCTCCTGCTATCCATCCTGAAACAAGTGTGTGGGTATTCAACGATCTCTTGTAGAGATTCAGCTTACTTGAAAAGGTTCCTGTGCCCATCTTGCGTACACGCAGTTCCTCAAGAGTGGGGTCCCATACTAGGTCATCACATATTTGACAGTAGAGAGCCCCGCTGCGGGAATCAACATCTGACCAAGTCAGTAAGTGGCAAAGGAGCAGGGTAGGTAGAAGAGGGAGCTAACAGAAGCGGTGCTGCTTCTTTGTACCGTGCTTGAGACGATCGTCCTCGGTGACAATGGTTGAGCACTGCAGACAGAGATAGTTGGATGTGAGGGAAGTAATCGCTTGTCCATCAGGATTCTTAGATGTTTGAGGCACAATTGGAGTTCCCTCAAAGATGTTCTTCAATATCATCTTGTAGTGAAACACGGATGAGTTCATGACATCCTGTGACTGGGAGAACAGTTTCTGAACATGCTCTAGTGTCGGTCAGTATTGTCTATGATTTCACAGCAGCGCGTCTAATTCCGAATGGAGCAAGGGTCTACGAACCACAGCCAAAGACCGGTGTGCCTGGAACTGGCGACTTGACCTTAGCGGTCTTGGGGGACATTGGTGTTGTTGGTCGCGCGGACATGTTGTTTGTAGTTGACCAGCCAGGTCCTCGGCGGACTTGAGCCTGTGTCTTTGAAGGAAACCCCTCAGGGTTTATTTCTTTTTTTCTTGTTCTGTTCACCGATAACAGCGATAGGGGTAGCTTGTCGTCAAAGAGTTGCGACAGCTATGAGAAAGTTGCCTTGTGATGGAGAGAAAAGTCTCAGGGCAGTAATGATGGGGAGGAGGGTGATCGGCAGCGCAGGTCGGAAGGCGACCACAACGGCAGGGAATCTGCGACGACACCAATTGTTAGCTTCAAGGATACGAATGTAGGATGGTAAAGCCGTAGCAAACAGAAAACGCATTCACCTCCGTCAACGGCCAACACAAGGCTACTATAGGCTTGCTGGGGATGGGCTGGCAGCAGTTAATCGTGATGATGAAGCTGCTCAAGACACTGGTTCAACGGCGCAAGCCAAGTGTTGCAGGCGGCAGCTTTGCTCGCGAGGCGCCGAGCCCAGGGAATCGCGTTCGAGACGTCGTGGCGGCGGACAGAAGCAGTCGCGGTCTGCAGCAATCAGACAGCACCTGGAGATCGCCAGGACAGGACAGAGGGCGAGCAATTTGGGGGATTTTGGACGATCCCTGGAAGATGCAAAGGTCGAAGCTGGCGCCGCGTGCACAGACGAGAACACTTGCAGGCCGTCCTTTAGCCTTCGTACCTTAGCAGAGACGGGCGCGAGAAGCACCTCAGCCAACAGCATTAATTCCACCTTATCGGCACCTGATCGGGGGGACCGCCTCTTATCGATAAGAACTGAGGTGACCTTATCCGCCTGCCGCCTCGCCCCTGAAGGCAGATATCATAGAGGTTGTTCCACTGGCGCCCAGGGAAGTTTTTAGTGGGGGTGTGATCAGCCCAAGGGCCTGAAGGAGTGGTTGTCACTGGCGATGGAAACCAATGTGATGAGGTAATCCTGCGACCCTTGAGGGAACCAAGTCAGCCCGACCTAAGGTACCTACCTACCTACCTTACGGTGCTAAGCTACTGCCGGTAGGAGATTGGGCGCCTTTCGTCTCAGCCAACCTCGGCATCTTTGGCTGCAACCCCTCGATTGCGCCTTCACTCATCTGCACGGCGACTTGATTTGCCCATATCCAAACAATTCCATCGCGGATCATAGGGGTTGAAAAACACATAAGACGACGGGACAACAATGCGGGGTCTGCTCCGAAGCGCATTCTCAAATTGCATCTCCAACGCCGGTCTGTGACTAAGACGACTGCACAGCTTCGCCCCTCCGAATCGCAAACATCTCGGCTCTGCTTACAGCCACAGCGTCAAAATGGCAACGAAGCTTGTCTCTCTTCCCGAGGTCGAGCGCCTGAGTCCCGTTTGTGTACGCATTCTGGGCGGAAACCCGGGGAAATTCACACTGCAAGGCACCAACACATATCTGCTCGGCCGGGGTAGCCGCCGTATCTTGATCGACACCGGCGAAGGCTTGCCGTCATGGACTGCTGCTGTCAAGTCCACTCTGGAGCAAGAAGAGGCGACCATTGAGACGGTTCTGATCACTCACTGGCACCGAGACCACCAGGGTGGTATTCAGCAGCTCTTGGAGCTGTCGCCAAATTCCAAAATCTTCAAGAACCAGCCCGAGGAAGGCCAGTCGGACATTACGGACGGGCAGAAGTTCGCCGTTGATGGGGTCAGCCTTACGGCTGTCTTTACCCCCGGGCACACTGTGGATCACATGGCTTTCGTCTTGGAGGAAGAGGACGCCATGTTCACGGCAGACAATGTCTTGGGGCAGGGCACAGCCGTATTTGAGGACCTCGCCACATACCTAAATAGTCTGGAGAAGATGAGGCACCTGTTCAAGGGCAGGGCGTACCCAGGCCATGGGCCGGTGATTGACAACGGCCCATCCAAGATTATGGAGTATATCAACCATCGAAAGACCAGAGAGGAGCAGGTCATCCGAACACTGCGATCCAAGAGAAATGTCGGTCCTGACGGAGGCCCTTCAGACACTTGGACACCCATGGAGCTGGTCAAGGTTATTTACCGTGATGTTCCAGAGGAGCTGCATGTCCCTGCGTCCAGCGGAGTCATACAAATTCTCGAAAAACTCGAGAGGGAAGACAGGGTTTCACAGAGCGGCGAAAGATGGACGTGGAGGGGCCATCCGTCGTTGTAAAGTACGTAGAGACTCATAGAGTCCTAAGCAATCCGACGGGCTTTAGCGGGGCATCGGGGCCGAAGACGGGAGCCCGCGGCCGCGAGATGGCCTGTCCAAGGTCGGGCAGAGCGTGTCTTGACCGTCCCTTAGGTAAGAAGATGAGGCATCGAAGCGGGGACACCGCGCGCTGCCAGGAGCTGGATCGTATCATGGTAGAGTCACAATCCGGACGTTTCCGCGACGGAGACGGAATGTTCAATAGAAGGCCCGTAAATGTCAGTGTTAGTAAGTCGGCAGGTTTTGTGTGTGCGTGATTACCGACTTTTCGCGCGCCTTGTCAAAGGCTGGCGTGTTCTTACATGCTGCCAAAGCAGTGCCAACAGACAGGCAGACAGACAGACCGACAGACAAGGCATTCGGAAGGTTCGGACGAGCCGGGCTTCTACCTTGTCTTGTGACGGGGCGGAACCTCAGCACCTACCTACCTACCTACCTACCTCACCTTACCTTACCTACCTTACCTAGGTAAGGTACACTACCTTAGGTAAGGGATGACGTCCAGCGCGTGGCCAGCGAGGGTAACAGTGGGGCAAAGCAACGCTTCTGGAGTCCTGGACGGGAGCTCCAAGACGACGCGTGGGTAAGGTAGGTAGGTAGTTATGCAGTAAGTTACCGGCGTGTACTCAGTACCTCGCTGCCGTGAGTCACAACACTTGAAATACGTTACGTGACGTCGCTCTTGGAATGGTGATGTGGCGGTCGGTGCTGGAGTCAAAATCTCACCCACCACTTCTTCTTGTCCTGTTGGTGCTGTGCATGTTGCAGACGGACTCGCAGCAGGTAGACATGTAGAGTAAATCACAGCGGCCTGCGATCCCGTGATCGATGCGGGTCGGACTCCGACCTGAGTCCGGATTCCACGGGAGACAAGAAGAGGGTGCCGGTAAGGTTGGGTGGGGGCTATCCAGGGAGGGCGGGATCACGATTTTGATGGATGGATCGGACGCAAGGACTTCGCGGCGTAGTATGTCTCCATACGCACGGCTAAGCGAGTCGGTGAGAGAAAACGGAGGAGAACCGGATGTTGCATCTCAAGACGCCGGGTGGTCCATTACGAGCGCCGAAGAGCGTGTCTGGAACGGACTTTATCTGGTGTCCTCTTTTCCTCCGTTGCTGTATATAAGGAGCCGTCTTGGCAAGTTTTCAGCTCTATCTTGGCTGAGCTCCATCTGCGACAACCGATATCACGTACAAAGTATGTTTGACAAGAACTGAGGCTGACGTGCTCCGAGTTGGACGGGTCCATTTGAAATCGAAATCGAGACGCCGCCCACCTTCGGTACTTGGCGCCTCCCGCATCAGCCGGCATTCCGTTGATGATTATTAACGGCATTGCAGCGTCTCTGGCTAGGCATGAGCTCTCACATGGCTGACCTCTGCGCGCCGCGTCCCCCACCCCGCTGCGACGACAGTGGACAGCTCAGCCGGCACGCGGCTCGCAAAGATGCAGGGCTCCCCGCCCTAACCACACTCAGCTTAGCGTCTACTGCATAGTACTGCGTAGTAGTGAGCGGGCAGCAGGCATCGTGATTACCTTCCATTACCTTAAGGCAGCCAGCCCATGCACACAGCAGCTCATCCCTGTCTGGTTCCCCCACTTGAGAGGAAAGACGAGGAAGAAAAAAGATTTTAGGATCCAGCTGCACTTCACACCTCCACCGTTTCCGCGCCGGACAGCACCCGCCAATTCGGGTCGGTGGGTTGCTTGCTGTTCACGTACTTCACCTTACGTAGGTAGGTAACCCAACCCCTAGCAACGCGGCATCTTCTACTTTCTTCGCCGACGTCCACCGCATCCCTCCGGAACCCTCGGAGTCGGCCTTTGTCCTTTGGTGCCATCGACTTACACACCAACATGCAACCCAGCCAGCCCTACTCGGCCTGGCCTCACCTGTCCTTGAACGCCGACACCTCAATTTTGGCAGTCACTGCCTCCGCCGAGTACTGCCCAGAAGCTACCTAGCTACCTTGATGTGCCTACTTTACCTGATCTTGTCACGAGTACCGTCTCTGCAGCATGCCCAAAAGCCCGTCGCGAAATATGGGCTTATCTCGGCCTCCGCTCCGGCGCTGTTCAGCTCTTGCGTTTGTTGCCTCAATCCACATGCCGCAGAGTACTTGTATTCCGGCTTCGCCCTTCCTGGATCCGTGAAGCTATCCCACTCCACCTCATCTCTCTCACTTTCACGTAGAGCTGTTCTCGGGAGCAAACCGCGTGAGCCCCAGCTTGCTGAATACATCATACGGAATCCCGAGGTTCGATTTGCGCCTACTTAGAGCTGGCAGCAGCTCTCCCATCTCTTGAGCGACATCGACACTTTCCCTACTCCCAAATGAAACAACCAATCGAGAAGCTCACCACACTGGTGGTGTCAGGCCTCATGCCCTTGGTCTTTGCCCATGGTGCCCATCAAGACGGCGGAGACGGCATGTCCACGAATATGGGCATGCCCCACGGCGCCGCAGAAGAAACCAAACCCAACGATAGCTATCCACCAACCTATTTCGCGCTCGCAGATCATGCCGGTGTCATGTATGCGCACATCGGGGCGATGGTGCTTGCCTGGGTCTTCATTCTGCCAGTTGGTGAGTCTGCAAAGGTAACGCCGAGAATGCGACGCCGACTAATATGCCCTGCAGCCGTCATGCTTTCAATCGCGCGCTCACGGTATACGCTGGCCCTCCAATTTGTCTTCCTTGCGGTGAATGCGCTTGGCGTAGTCCTGGCCACGGTCTACAACGCCAATACCCCCGATCTGTATCCTAACAACGCTCATCACAAGCTTGGCTGGCTGGTGACCTGGGTCGTGTCGGCACAGGTCTTAATCGGGCTGCTAGGAATGGCTGCCGGCGCTTCGAGTAGCCGGACCCTTGAAATATACAACAAGAACCAGTACCAGTCCTTCAGTCCCATTTCCACAGCCGCCATGGCTGAGCACCACCGCATGAATGGATCGCCAATTGCCAACGAGTACCGACTGTCTAATGACAGCGGACAGGGCACCGAGCCTTGTACCGAGTCACTTCGAAGCCACTCCCGGTCCCCCTCTTCGAACCAAGTCTCTCCGCGCATCTCTGATGTCCACCGCAAAGAATATGTTGAGGACGACGACGAATTGGAGGACGGTCTACCCATGCCTATGCCCACTGTCAGCCACGAGAACAAGGCCGGCTCGCTAATCGCGAAGGTGACGGGAAAGATGTCTTCCAGAGTGTGGAAAGGTCTGCTCTTCGTCTACAACTTTGTTGACAGGACCATCCTACCTCTGGGCTTCGCTACATTTTGCTTGGGCATCGTGACCTACGGGAGATTCTTCGTAAGTGCTGAAAAGCACTACCGTGCACAAAGTATGTAAATGCTGACTCGAAGTAGGAGGGCAATGGGATCTTTAGCGGTTTGGCGCATTGGATCAAGGGTGGAATTTTCTTCTGGCTTGGTTTGCTGACCCTCGGCCGGTGGACCGGCAGTTTCGGCGAACTCGGATGGGTGAGTTACGGCCCGTTTCCGGAGGCCATCGGCCCCATTTTGCTGACTTGTGGCTCGACAGGCGTGGAACGTTCGGCCGAAACAAGCCGACGGCAAGTGGCGGCCCTCGGCGGAATTCGTCGAGAGCGCCCTCATTTTCGTCTACGGCTCAACCAATATTTTTCTTGAGCATCTCGGAAACTGGGGAGGTGAGTACAGCGCCCAGGACTTGGAGCACATTTCGATCACCGTCCTGTTCATCGGTGGTGGATTGGTAAGTTTGGTCGCAGTCGCTTCGAGACGGGGTTTGCTAACACGCGACAACAGTTTGGCATGCTCATCGAGTCGAGCCGCATCCGCGATCTCTTGAACACATCCGTTGTTGATGCCGCTGCAACCAATCTGGAGCAGACATATGACGACGAGGAGCGCGAAATCCTGCAGCCCCCGAAGCAATATGGAGTCTCCATCAACCCCATTCCGGCGCTCGTCATTCTCCTCCTAGGGATCATGATGAGCTCGCACACCCAACACTCGATGATCTCAAGCATGGTGCACAAGCAGTGGGGCAACCTTTTGACGGGTGCTTCGTTTGCGCGAGGCTTCACCTACGTGATCATGTACCTGAAGCCTCCCAAGTCTGTTCTCCCGTCTCGGCCTCCCACGGAGCTCCTGGCCGCTTTTGGCTTGATCTCTGGTGGCATCATCTTCATGGCTAGTGTGAGTCGCCGTCTTCCTCATTCTTCCTCTCGAGATTTTCCAACTAACGAAATCCAGGCTAGCGACACGGTCGATGGAATGATCCATTACGAGCTTGATGCCATGTTCATGTATGCTGTGACCATGGGACTGGTGGGTGTCCTGATGGCATGGGAGATCATCGTCCTTGCCATCAAGGGCTGGGCAGTGCGCAAAGAGGCCGGCAGGCAATCCTACAGGCTCGCTTGAACGCCTTGCATCTACAAGGGTACGGTGGTGGTGATGATGATGATGGCAGTGTGGACCGCTGCGCGACATTGCGACGGCGCAGTTATGGACGAGTGCGATAAACGATATTGGTGCCCTGGTGTGTGGTTTGATTTTGGTCCCTGATATCCAGAGATACCCCCTTATACTTAGAAGGCCAAAGCAGTTGGCAATTTTAACGATGATCATGTATACACGATGCCGCATTTGATACCTTGGTTGCTCTCATGGTTGTTACTAAGCTTACTTTACATTTCATGGGTTGTCCCTGGTCACGCCTTCGCCTGCCGATCTTGAAGTGCTCTCAACACACTCACTCATGACTCCGTTCACGGCTTCCTTCTGAGCGCAGCAACAATATCCCATCCTAACCCTCTGTGGTGGCGCCTTCAGCTGGCTCTAGTTGATGATCGAGCGGGTCCTGGCTGAAGCCTCTTGAGGCTGGATCGCCGCCACTTTGTTGTCCTGCTCTGGCCCAAGCTCGTCACGCAAAGAGCGATACTCATTGCTTGGGGTCATTCTCGCGATGCCATGTTCGTGCGTGTGAGCAGGCTCTGGCGATGGGTCAAACGAGAACGCGTGACTTTCCTCCCCTTCATTGGGCGCGCTTCCCGAATTCTCGGCTATAAACCTCCCTAGCCCTCCCATCTTCAACCCGAGGACTTCTTCCTCTTGCTCTTCTCCTTCTTGCTGCCTTTCGCCCTCTTTTTCTCAGGTTGCGCTCCCTCCATGTCGACGTCCTCATCCTCAGCGACGTCTGCAGCAGCAGTCATGGCAGCGGCGGGACGCATGACGCGCTGCTGGTCGGCAGACGGGTACAGCGCGGTGCCTTGCTGCAGGGCGTGGATGAGGAAAGGCAGCGACTCGGCCTTGAAGTCGTCGGCCTCGCGGACCTTGTCGAGGTCTTCGGCGAACTCTTGTGTGGTGCGCTGCAGGTAGAAAGTCGTGAATTCCTGGGAGACGGACATGATGACTGATGTTTTTGTATGGAACGGTAGAGCTATTTTGTTGACCTGGGATTTGAGAATTCTTTTATGGGCAGTTGATGAGGTTAAATTTTGGCGACTTTGCAGCAAAGCTTACTGACGAATTCTGCTAGGTGAAAGATTTGACATACAGTGTGAAGTCACCATGTTCTTGACTGTCCAAACCACTACAGACTTTGAGAAGGTTCGGCCGAACCAAATCAATTCAGCCCATTCCTCAAGTTTCGTCCACGCAACATGGTGTCTGATGAATCTGTTTGTTCTATTTAGCCTGTTATTTCAAGCCATCCGACGCCCAAAGCCGTCTCGTCGCCTCTCTATGACTTATGAAAATACAATGATTAGGGACTTAGTCAACGATAGCGTCGAGAGTCATATGAACATCCGATATGGTGTAGTGGCCAACATGATGCCCTCTCATTCGTTGAGAGGTTAGGCATAGCCCCGAGTTCGATTCTCGGTTTCGGAACACTTTTGCTCTCGTCACAGGCGGGCTTTCTAGTTCTCATACCTTAAGCGACAAAACCCCCTCCCCCCCTCCCCCCTTCAATTCAACTTTTCGACGCAAACCCTCGTTGCATGCTAAGTAGGATAGATGTGCTTTGACTGATAAAATTGACTAGGTTGGGTGGTCGTTTCTTGCCATTCTGTTTGATTTCCTGGCATGAGACGAACGGTTGTGAGATTGGACAATGTCACAATCTTAATATGCCCTCGCACATCTCTCCCGAATCCCTGATCACCTCCATCCAGCCTTGAATTTTCCACCAAGCTCGGACCCGGATTCCCAAAGCGGCATCCAACTGCCAGCGCGGGGAGCCCATGAACGCTCCCCCTTCTCGGAGCCATCATCTCGTGAACCTCTAAAACTCGCTTACACCTGGTCTCTTAAATAAACCGTCGGCCAGACGCATAAGATTGGCACTGCTTTTAAAGTCAACAGAGACGAGGACTTCTTTCTGCATCATCATCAGATGCTTTTTTATTTTTTTTTATTTTTTTACCAAAGCAAGCCGCCTCGGCAGAACAGAGTACGACGTGAGGCACACGAACGGCAACCGCCTCCCGCGACTTGTCCGCTCCGGTGCTTTCCCCGATGCAGGAACTCGTCCTTGGCCAGCACATTCCCCGACTGTAACCCCGAACAAATCGTCAGAGTCGCATTCTTCCCCGCAAACCCCGGATTTCGAGCTCCAAGCGGCGGTGCTGGGGAGAAGCTGGATAACACACACCTCCCCATCCAGTGCCAGGTTTCCTTCCAGTAGGGCGGATCCCCCCTCCTTCCTATCACCGTTGTGCCTGGGTGATGATGCCGGCCCTGTCCCTTGTGGCAACTAATCTTTGATTGCCTGTGGAGAAGCGTCGTTGTGGCGTGTGTGAGCTTTCTTAGACGAACCTCTGAGAACTGGTTTCTCCCGCGATGCTCCGTAATGTCACATCAGTCGAGCTGTCCGGCGTCTAGTTTGGCCTCATGATCTGCAATGCTTTGTTCTTCGCAAGGAAACCTTGCTGTGGTGCTAGTCGACCTAGCTGTGTTGTGCTGTCGAGGTGTTCCATGTCTATCTAGGCATGCCCTCGTGAAGGCGAGCCTAAGGAACATTTGTTGTGCCAGCCAAAGTCTATCTATCAAGCGATGATAGAAACCCTTAAATCTGGCTTGTGTAGCCGTAACCAAACCTGATATTCCGATTATCAACACTTACATCGCATGTTACAGTTTTGTCGAAGTGCCATCTTAGTCTGTTCACTCACAATCTGCTGAATGCAGCCACACGATTCTCCTCTGCTATATTCTCCAGATTCTCCATATGGAAATATCACCGACATTAGCCTTGTCTCTGGAACGTCACATCCGCCTGGGGTCGCTTCAGTCCGCGATGACCGCCTTGGCGACCTCCTCATCTCCTCGACCCCGCGCCTCCGTGCTCCCCGTCGGCTTCATGTGAAAGAAGATTGGTGTTACTCGCAAGCGGAATGTGAAGGCAGGAATCGTTGGTTCGACGAGGAGTTTGCGGGGTAGCCGACTTAGCAAGATGTCATGACTCTCTGGAAGATCAGGTACGGAGAGAGGGGGAGAAAGTGAGAAGAGACGGTGGCTAGATAGAGAACGTCTATATAAAGCCATGATGGTCTTCCCCGGAATGTCGTGATCAATCCACTCGATTGCACAACAATCTTATCTCTTACTTCAAACCCAACCAAGATATATATACTTACTCTCAGGTCGATCCGACCCACCAGCCAACATGCAGTTCAAGACCGTTGCCGTTGCCTTTTTCGCCAGCCTTGTTGCTGCCCAGGACCTCTCTGAGCTCCCCGACTGCGCCGTATGGTCTTTTCAAAGCGATTGTTCGCTGTCACGGACGACTGACTGATCCTCTTGATTTCCAGGAGCCCTGCTTTGTCGACAACTTCCCCATCTCCGGTTGCGCCTCTCAGACCGACTTCGCTTGCATCTGCGCGTAAGTAACGCCATTAGACAGAAGATTACGCAACACAAAACCGCTAAACTTTTCTTGCAGCTCCTCTGCCTACAACTCGGCCGTCACTAGCTGTGTCCTTGGCGCTTGCGGTTCTGCCGACGTGTAAGTGTCTCCCCTACCCCTCGGCCGACACCGTCCACAATGGCCTCTACTAACATCTGTCAACAAGCCTTGCTGCCCTCAACTGGGCTACTACGACCTGCAACTCCGTTGGAGTGCCCATTGAACTCTGAGAAAACACTGCGTTTCAAGGCCCACAAGGTGCACGTCGGTAGGCGATGGAGATGTTTGGATGCGCCTATAAGTTAATGGGTGAAACAACACGTACATACCTATCCCATTCGATTGAACCGTCGAACTACAGGCGCAATGACTAGTTGCTCCTAGGCAGTTGAATGCACTACTTTTCTCCCTGGCTTTAACCTAGGTATTATCACATTCAGGGACTCGGCAAAGCAGAATAGTAGCACCGACCACCTGATTTCGTCTCATGTCTCACGGCTGACCGGCACTGTGAACTAAATATAGATCCCCTGTATTGGGAATAAGAGCTTGCAATGCTCTCCTAATTTGGATCAACTGCAAGAGTTCCGGCCGTCTAACGTAAAGCATAAACTTCAGCTAACTCAAGCTCCTGTCAAGTGATCCCATGCGGCGAAACCCATGAAACGCCAGTCGTAAAACCCCATCAACACACACCCCATCCACTTCAACATCCTTCCCCCGAAGTAGGTTGCGCTCGATTCCCCTTACCGGCGCAGATCAAGGCTTGGTCTCGAGGAGTCGAGACTCGGCCGGATGGAGCTGCTTGAGCTTCTACGGCGTCGCGCTCGCTGCTCGCCTGGATCCGAAGGCCGCAAGCCAGACGACTTGGCGAACATATTCAGAATATCAGTCAAGGAGATGACGCCAGTGAGCCGTCCCGAGAGATGAGCGCCGGGCATAGCGGCCGCAGGCACAACGTTGTGTACCACCTGCGTAGGTAGCGGCGACTGCGGCGCCGACCCCGAGCTTGGCACCAAGACGCTTGACGTCGTCGGGGCCAGCAGGGGTGTCGCGGGCGCGCTCGGGCTGGGGGACGCGGACTCGACCACCCACATGCGGTGGGATTGCGTGGCGACCAGTTTCGCGACGGTGTGCGCCAACGTCGAATAAGGGTTCACGTAAAAGACGGGGAATGAGTCTCTGCCGTGCTCAACGCCGCGCTCGCTGAGGATGACGGAGATGAAGTGCATGCAAGACGACTTTAGGAGGGGCGCATCGGCGGCGTTCGTCAGATGCTTGACATCTACGCTGGAGATATTGCCCACAACATTGTGGCCGTTGTCGATGACAGCAACGCTCGTCAAGCCTTCGGCGTTCATCAAGGCCAGCGCGTCGCCTAGTGGGCTGTCGGAACTACAAGGGGTCAGCTTTGATTAGAAGAAAAGGGTAAAGCTTGGAGGCTGCTCACTTCACCGCCACGATTTGCTGGGTTCCAATGCCCAAATCACGCAGGATCATGGGGTATAGCTTGTCAATGGCAGGAAAGTTGATGCCTTCGTTCCAGAAGAACTCTACCAGTTTGAGCTGACTGAGAATACCGATTACGTCGCCGGCAGGGCTAGTCACAAGAACGCGGTGAATTCCGCTGCCAAAGACTTCGATGGCCTTGTCAAGCGTCTCGTCGAAGGGCAGCGTAATGAGCGACTCTTTTCTGCAGAGGGGTTGTATATCGCGCAGGGCTATGCTCCGTCCTTCCCGGGCCTTCGTTGCGATGTCATCGTATATGGATATCTGCTCCTCATCGGGCCTTGCCAATCCGACAACTATCAGCAGGTATGTGTTGAGATCGTTGTAGTCGAAAGTGGAAACCGCGGTCTTGGAAGATGCATGTTCTCGGATTAGGACAACGTTGGAGGGGCTTTGCTTGACGAGAATCTAGCGAGGTATTAGAAGTTGACACAACAAAGAAGCTGGGTTTTGGACGACAGACCATAGAGGCCTCCTCGATGCTGGAGTCCAAGTCGACCCATTTGACATCGTCTTGAGCGACGAGCTCGTTGACGGAGACGTCGCGCCAGTCGCGGCCTGCGAAGCGCGGATTGGAGTGCTTGTTAGCTGCCGGAGGGTGGTTGAGGAGCTCTTGAACGGCGGCCTGGGTGAATGAAGGGTGACGTTGGGCGCGAGGGGAGCCCGGAGCGTTTCTGAGGTTCTCAGCGAAGCTCTGGCGATGAGCGTGTGTCGATTTGTGCAAGCTCGTCTGGGAGGGAGTTCGTTGGGGGACGGCAGGGGGTGAGGTTGCGACGAATGCACTCTCGTCCTTGTGCGGCGCGGGTGCCGCTGCTCCGTCCATTGCTCTACACGAAGGGCGTCACTTGGAAAGAAATCAGGGTGATGGATTTTCCAAATTGTTTGGTTACGTCGACTCGAGGCTTTGGGAAAGTTGCGAGGTAGCTTGTGCTGTGCTTGCGGATTCCGCGTCGGATAAGCAATGTGTATGGTCGTCCAAAGCTGAAGATCAGGTATGATAGTCGCAGAAAGAGGGAACGCGGGAGCGACGGTGGCTGAGCAGAATGCTGGCGAGGGTGTCGAGAGACGAGGGGTGGCCAATGCCAGGCCGGCTGATTGCGACTTCAAGGCAGCGTTGCCGAGACTCGGTTTATTACTGCGTGCCTCAGAGCTGGAGCTGGAGGTGATGACGGTAGAAGCAGGTGCACCGCCTTAATTACATAGAGCTACGGGTTGTATCCGTACGGTGAGGTGGTAATTGAGGGGCAACGGCACGGCACCCTACCCTGGGTCTTGCGACGCAGCAGATGGTGGATGTTGAAATGGGCCGGGCAGGGGATGCGATTATGTACAGTCCGTTGCGTTGACGGCGTCCGCCCCCGACTTTGACCCGGAAGGAAAATTTTCCGCTAGCCTAAAAACCACTAAATCGCCCTAAACTTCACACCTTCATAGCTCTATGCGTACATAATACGTACGAATAAAAAATATATCAATTAATAGCCCTCGATTAGGTGATTATAATAATATCTTTTTTTTATACGTATTACGTACGTATAGAGCTATAAAAGTATGAAGTTTAGGGTAATTTAGGGGGTTTTTAAGCTAGTAGATACTAAATATAATACTAAAAAGAAAAAACGAAACCCCTAGCGCGTTATATTAAACTATCTGTTTAAAAAACCCCTTAAAATCGCCCTAAACTTCACACCTTTATAGCTCTATACGTACATAATACGTATAAATAAAAAAGATATTATTATAATCACCTAATTAAGGGCTATTAATTAATATATTTTTTATTCGTACGTATTATATACACATAGAGCTATAAAGGTATGAAGTTTGTAGCGATTTGGTGGTTTTTCAGCAAAAAGCCCCTTTTTTTGCCTTTTTTGGGCCACAAAGTCAGGGGCGGACGCTGTCAACGCAACGGACTGTACCTATGACACGAGGATCCCGGAAGCAGTATCACTATGGGATGGTAGTACCCGGCTCGACTCGAGTAAAAGCCAGGAGGGATGGGTGTCCTGAAGTCGGATGATGGAACATAAAAACGATAGATTCAGAATCGTGGGGTGAGAGGGGCGGCTTGCGAGGGCGTCGTCAGAGGCACCTTAGTTCATTCCCGTTCCCCAGGTGCTTGAACGCCGATAGCTAGGTACGGATACTGGGTTGGATTACCTAGCTTGCCTAGGTACCTAGCAAGCACCTTGGGTAGGCAGGTAGAGCGAGGTGAGGAGAGATAGACAAGCAGCAGGGGCAGCCCACTGGACTATGGGCCATACCTACCTACCCCTCCTTTGACAGGCGAGCGCGGCGGTGACGGTGACGGTGGCGGTGATGATGGTGGCTGGCCAAAGCAGCGACACTGTCACCATCCCCGCTTCTGCTTGATGCCCCATAGTCATGGCGCCGGACCGTCCGCAGCTGGCGTCCGTCCCGGTGCCCCTCCATCCTCCACCCGAATTGTTCTTAAGGTAAGGTACTTACCCATGGGCCTATCCAATGCGAGGCACCTTACATAATGCATACCTAGCAAGGAGGGTAGCAAATCACAAGCCGCCGGGCACGCAAACAACCTGGAGGGCCTTGATGAAGAATCGCCTGCTGATCGACGACGCGCGCTGTTAATTTGTTGCAGCCACATAGGTAGGCAGTAAGTAAGGCAGGCACGTAAGGTAGGACGCAAATTCAGGACATGCCTCAGGACTGGGCTGCACAATGAGCAGGGCGTTGCAAAGTCTCCAGCCATTGAGAGAACCGATTGTCCTAATAATACAAATTGGTGCTTTGGGTGCCTACCTGTTTGTTAGGCATTTGATTGCTACCCAGCAAGTGGGCTCTGCCTGCGTACCCAAGGTACGTAGGTAGGTATGGCAGCTGTCGTGCTACGCCCATCAACATGTGTAGCATCCTGTGGCATACCACGGACGTGCCGGTAAGATTGTTCCCCAGAACGAGACAGGCTGGTCAATGACTATCCATTGTTTGCTGCCCTGCCTCATTAGCCAACGATGAACTACCTATTTACAACGGGACTTGATGTCTAATTACCGGCGGAAAGTACCCAAGGCAATACCGGGTAACATTCACATACATTGACAGCCAGTCAAAAGTCCAACCCACTAACAATTCCAGACCTTGGGGAGCAACCAGTCAAGTAGGCATTGAATGGAACCAAATGACGGATGGCCCGTACCACGGGCTACCGCCAGCCCGCAGACCGATCCACGACCCGACGGGACCTGAGGCGTGTCGGGTTGGACTCCTTTCCCAGCTTGCCAGCTTGGTCCTTGCCTGCCTGGTTACCTATGTAAGTTCCTGGTTTAACAGCGTAGATGTGCCTTATGTAATCAGGTAGCGTATACAAGGCAGGTAAGGTAGGTAGGTAGGGAAGGCACTCGCAAAGCAATGGTAAGGCACCATGGGCCGGCCGTTCAGCAAGTGGAGCGGAGGGACTCAAGAGGTGTGGCGTGTGCGGGCGGGCAGCAGCGTACCTATCTTGCTCCACCACCCAACAGCCCCGCGCAAAATTATTCCATGTCATTTTTGTGTTGCTTTCCCCTCCAAAGACCCGGCTCCAGTCCCTTCAACCATCGTGGGCATTACTGCCTCACTTCATATCTTTGTTGTGACGAGTTCCTTTGTTTTGAGCCACCATAACCACTCCTTCCCTCTTTACACCCTCAACGCATACCATGCTCATTGTCGCCAGTCGCTGCATCCAGTAGTTGACTGTACTTACCCGCAAATTTACTGTCCTCCTCCTTCTATTCCGCCTTCCGACGCGCGCTCGCTTACTTTGGCGCTCTCAAAAGAGATAACCGCCAAAAGACAAGGTTTAAAAAAAATAAAAAAAATAAAATAAAAAATAACCACCGAGCCAGAGCGAGCGAGAGACGCACCCCCCTCCAGAGCCAAACACACGCCAACTCTTATCCCTCCGAGCCTCTCCACATCGCCCTTCGCGCGGTTCTGTCCACCTTCCACCGCCCCGACTGTCTTGGTCTTGGGGCTGGTCATTTTCAGTCTCGAAAAACTTCTTCGACTCGATAGCATTTACCACTGCCACCGGTCGCAATCATGTCCATGTTGCCGCCAGACGTCCACCAGGAGCTAGGACAGCTCCTGCAAGCTCTGCAGAGCCCTGAGAACTCTGTCCGTACGCAAGCGGAGGAGCATCTGCAAAACAACTGGACTACCACCCGTCCCGAGGTTTTGTTGATGGGCCTGGCTGAGCAGATTCAAATCGGTGCTGATACTTCGGTATGTTTTCCTTCTCGCATCTGGGCTCCCCTCACACTCTCTCCACCCCTGCCCCTCTTCTGCCCCTCGCGACGCGACTTCTGGCTAATTTCACCACCACAACAGACACGTTCTTTCGCTGCCGTTATTTTCCGAAGAATCGCCTCCAAGAGCCGCAAAAATGAGCGCGGCGAGCTTGTCGATATGTTCTTGTCCTTGTCCAAGGACCAGGCTGCCGTCATCCGCCAGAAGCTTCTCGAGAGTTTGGGAGGAGACTTCCAACGTGCCGTACGAAATAAAATCAGCGATGCTGTCGCTGAGGTAGCGAGGCAATACACCGAGAACAGTACGTCCCTCACCTCACACTCTACTCACCTCAGACGCCCGCGAGAAGCCCCGCGCTTGGGATTGAACTTGGGCCTAACATCATGGCAGACGATTCCTGGCCCGAACTCCTTGGAGGTCTCTTCCAGCTTAGCATAGCTCCCGACGCCGAGAAGCGCGAAACTGCGTTTCGCGTCTTCTCAACCACACCCGGTGTTATCGAAAAGCAACACGAGGACAACGTTATCGGAGCCTTCCAGAAGGGCTTCAAGGATGAATCTGTTCAGGTATGAAGGACCCTGACGCCCACCATGCAGAACATGAATTGACAGTGGAAAAGGTACGCCTGGCTGCCATGGAGGCCTTTGCCGCCTTCTTCAGAAACCTGGGCAAGAAGGCACAGCCCAAGTTTTACCCTCTCATCCCCGACGTCCTCAACATCCTGCCTCCGATCAAGGACAGCCATGACTCTGAAGACCTCAGCGGCGCCCTCGTCGCCCTCATCGATATGGCCGAGACTGCGCCGAAGATGTTCAAGCCTCTGTTCCATAACTTGGTACAGTTCGCCGTCTCTGTTATTCAGGATAAGGACCTCGACAATCTTTGCCGCCAGAACGCCCTGGAGTTGATGGCGACTTTCGCCGATTACGCGCCATCTCTGTGTCGCAAGGACCCCACATACACGAACGACATGATCACTCAGTGCCTGAGCTTGATGACCGACCTGGGCGAAGATGATGACGACGCTGCTGAATGGCTGGCGTCTGATGATGTGAGCTGCTCCTACTTCCCAGGCTTTGCGCTTAACTATTAACGAATTCTAGCTTGACCAAGAGGAGAGCGACCAAAACCACGTTGCTGGAGAGCAATGCATGGACCGACTGGCCAACAAGCTTGGCGGACAGACAATCCTCGCCCCGACCTTTAACTGGCTTCCTAGAATGATGACCTCTATGGCTTGGAGAGATAGGCATGCGGCCCTTATGGCGATTTCCGCCATCTCTGAGGGCTGTAGAGAGCTCATGATCGGGGAGCTTAGCCAAGTCCTCGATCTTGTTGTTCCTGCGCTCAAGGATCCCCATCCCCGCGTGCGCTGGGCTGGATGCAATGCCTTGGGTCAAATGAGCACGGACTTCGCGCCGAAGATGCAAACGGACTACTACGACCGCGTTCTCAAGGCAATCATCCCCGTCCTCGACTCCCCCGAGGCCCGCGTTAAGTCTCATGCTGCTGCGGCTCTGGTCAACTTCTGTGAGGAGGCCGAGAAGTCCATCCTGGAGCCCTACTTGGATGAGCTGCTCTCTCATCTCTTCCAGCTCCTGCAGAATGAGAAGCGATACGTCCAGGAGCAGGCTTTGTCGACCATTGCGACCATTGCTGATGCCGCGGAGGCCGCTTTCTCCAAGTATTACGACACGCTCATGCCCCTGTTGGTGAATGTTCTGCAGACGGAGAACGAGAAGGAATTCCGTCTTCTTCGCGCCAAGGCTATGGAGTGTGCTACCTTGATCGCTCTGGCTGTTGGCAAGGAGAGACTCGGCCAGGATGCCATGACCCTGGTTCACCTGCTCGCGAACATTCAGGCTAACATTACGGACTCTGATGATCCGCAAGCTCAGTACCTGATGCACTGCTGGGGTCGCATGTGCAGAGTTCTTGGACAAGAGTTCCTGCCCTTCCTGCCCAACGTTATGCCTCCTCTTCTTGAGTTGGCCAGTGCGAAGGCCGACATCCAGCTTCTGGACGACGATGACCAGGTCGAGCAGATCCAACAAGAGGATGGATGGGAGCTTGTTCCACTCAAAGGCAAGATGATCGGCATCCGTACTAGCACTATGGAAGACAAGAATATGGCTATTGAGCTCTTGGTCGTCTACGCCCAGGTACTCGAGGGCAGCTTTGCCCCCTACGTCGCACAGATCATGGAGAAGATCGCTCTGCCAGGCCTGGCTTTCTTCTTTCACGATCCGGTCAGGTTCATCTCTGCCAAGTTGGTACCCCAGCTCCTCAGCTCTTACAAGAAGACGTACGGAAGTCCTTCCCCAGAACTCAGCGGACTGTGGGCTGCCACCGTCGACAAGCTTCTGGAGGTGTTGACCGCCGAGCCTGCTATCGATACTCTGGCCGAAATGTACCAGTGCTTCTACGAGTCAGTCGAGGTAGTTGGCAAGGGCTGTCTTACAACCGATCACCTCTCTCGGTTCATTGACTCTGTTCACTCCGCCATTGAGGATTATAAGGACCGTGTCGCTCAGCGCGCTGAAGACAAGGAGGGTGCGACTGCTGAGGACGCAGAAGATGAAGCTGAGGATGTTCTATTGGCCATTGAGGATGACCAGACGCTCCTTTCAGACATGAACAAGGCTTTCCACGCTATCTTCAAGAACCACGGATCCGCCTTCCTCCCTGCCTGGGAGCGTCTGATCAGCACCTACGAAGGCTTCCTCAAGTCAGATGACCCGACGCAGCGCCAGTGGGGTCTTTGCATTATGGACGACGTTTTGGAATACTGCGGGCCCGAAAGCCAGCGCTACGCCAACTACATCACTCAACCTCTTGTTGACGGCTGCAGGGACTCATCACCGGCTATCCGCCAGGCCGCTGCGTATGGTATTGGTGTGGCTGCTCACCGTGGCGGTGCTCCCTGGGCTCAATTTCTGGGCGGCGCCATGCCTTTCCTCTTCCAAGTCACGCAAGTTCCCGACGCGCGCAGCGAAGACAACGTGTACGCCACGGAAAACGCTTGTGCCGCTATCGCCAAAATTCTACACTACAACGCTAGTTCTGTCCAGGATCCCAATGGCATCGTGACTCAGTGGATCGAGACTCTGCCAGTCACCAACGATGAAGAAGCGGCGCCGTATGCTTATGCCTACTTGGCTGAGCTCATTGACCAGTAAGTGATGAATATATATGAAGCAATTTGGGCATTCGCTAACACAATCACTTTTAGGCAACATCCCGCGGTCATGGGCCAGGCCGGTAAGGTTTTCGTCTTCACCGCTCAGGCATTGGAGGCAGACACCCTCCAGGGGCAAACCGCCAGCCGCGTTGTCACGGCTATCAAGGCGCTCCTCTCCGCGGCGGGCGTGAATCCCGCACCCTTGCTCCAGCAGTTCTCACCCGAAGCCCAACGTACGATTACGGCCTACTTCTCGTAGATCTTCTAGTGGCTTGACTACAGTTGAAGTAGCACACACGAGGCTCAGCATTCCGTGGAAAATGGAGTTGGGGGTTGTTGTACTAGATGGATGTTGAGATGATACCACAGGCACGAAGAAAAGACCCTCTCCGCAGCAACCGTTTTGGACTTTGAATATGTCGAGCCACACAAAACTAGCATGGAAGAAAGAGGCGTCAAGAGCCGAGATATTCTTGGAGGATGAACATGTGTGCGGAAGAAGGCCGGTCTGGGCCGTTCCTTCGTTTTTTCGCCGCCGCCCGATGGTGGCGCACTGTGACGCCGATACGATGATATAAAGGAGAGGTTGTTTTGCAGATAGAAATTCAAGCCGATATGATGAAGCACCGCGAATATGCCAATCTGATTGTGTGCGCGGAAGGGAGCAGCAACATCGGGTCCGGTCATGCTACTATGTTTGACGTGAAACGCGGCTTCGAGGAAACAGTACTGTGATGAAGCTGCCACCCGACGCTGCCAAAGTCGGGAATGGGGCCCCCGAAGTGGCGGCAGCTGGTAGAATTCTGGTCTAAAACATCACGCCGACGAGGTGGCAGGAAATGCTCAGTGATGTCGGATTCGTCCTGCATTGCCACTAGGTGAGGAATGATGAGCCTGGTCAGCCATACGGCTGAGATGCTCTTGATGCCGGACCGACTGCAGACGAGCCACCATTCATTCACCCGGCTATCCATCGACGCGAAATAAGGGACAATGACATCTTTGGCTTCGAATAAGATTTTGATAGTCACTTGCTTCCTGTCTGAGTTCACCGGATGTTCTGTCTTATTTTGTGGGCTTGTATGGGCAAGATGAAGAGTGATTGATTGGCTGGCTGGAGACATCTGGGAACAAGGAGGCGGGAAACCTGACTTGCAAAAAGATGGGCAAATTGAATTGCCATGTTATCTGCTGCAGGGGAGGAGGGTGTGGGGTATTGACGTCTCAGTCTCAACCGCACACTGTAGTCACGGTTGCACACAGGCGCGCTCAGTCAAGCCAACACAGCAACTATGGATACAGCCACCCGCCGAATCTCTTACCTTTTTTTTCCTTTCTCTTTTTTTCCGCCCCCCCTTCCCCTTCCCCCTTCCCTTTTTTCTCATTTCGTGTCAAATCCTTTTCCTTGGTTCTTTCTTTCCGATAGGGCACGGTGTAGCCCAGCTGTCTGGTCTGACACTGACAGGTCCGACCGCCCTCGGGGCCTTCGAGGGAGGGGACTTTGGAGAAGCGCAAGCCCGTTGCACTATTATGTCTACGGGACGGGGGGAAGGGGAGGATTTGTGCTTGGTGTGACGCGACCTTGCATCGATCACGGGGATGGGATTTCGAAGATGGGGATCTGGTGTAACGATGGCAGGCACGTCGATAACTGGTAGCTAGTCGCACAAGAGACACCATCGAGCTCGCGCGGACCCATCTATCTCATCGCGATGGCCGCATAGCATAGCTCCAGGGGTTCAGCCGCGCCCGGGGGGGGACCGACCTACCCATTTCAGGGCCTTCCCTCTCGTCTCTTCTCCTAGTGCCTCCAAGCAATGGCACCTCGTGGGCATGCCCGGATAGCTGGGTCTTTTTTCTCTTCAGGCAAAGGGATGGTAAGGCAGCTCGGGTGCTATCGATGCACGTCCGTTTGGTACGCCTAAGGGGTGGCGCACCTCCCGAGAGCTGCTGCTAGCAGGGCTTCTCTCATCACAAGCGTTTCAGAGACGGCGAACCAACCAAAAAGAAAAGAACGTAAAAAATAAAAATGCAAAGGTGCAGGAAGCTCCCGCTGGGCGTTTCTGCCATTCCGTTTGGCTCGCGGTTGAGTTGAGGAATTGTGCAAGGGAGGGGAAGGGGTTGCACATCGTCCTTGCACATGACTGACAGCTGGACGGTTCGTGGCATTGCCTTTCGTACGTTGCAGAGGCACATCTCGATGACAAGAGACGGTGTAGGTCGGGCAGGAAATCAATCTAGTAGACATCACAACTAGCGGATGATGGGTTTGTTGATCCTTGCTTCTTCCGGAGCCTTATTCGGCTCGTCACATGGCGAGAGAGGGCTAGTTGGCTGGCGCATGGGAATAGGCGCAGGGCACACACACACACACACACACACACACACACACATTTACTTACACTCACAATCACACGTACACACACCACAGCGCAGTCCTCTTTGTCGCGTGATATGTGTGGCTGTCGTAAATCCCTAATGGTCAGGTCTACACATGGCTGTTCATAGGATTTGGAGTCTAAGTGAGGACTGGGCCAACTGGGTGGGTTGCTAAGGCTGGGGACGGCAGGGGGAGGGGTGAGGAGAAACGAGGCATTGGAAGGCGGCTGAGACGAGAAGGCTGCCGGGAGGCTGCTGCGAGTCAGGTAGTCAGCGATCAGTCCGGCAACTCGCGGACGGGCAGATCGCGAGTGTGGGATGGGAAAACGGGGGAATGTTGATATCGGTACGGGTACGGATCTGGGTAGTGCAGAATGCGACAGACGGGAAAGGCAGATGGGACGCCAGGTAGTTAGGTGGTGGGTGCTGGGGGTAACTCACGGTCATGTTTAGCTGGGACAACCGATATCTACTATCTACGTATGCGTTGCCCTCCTGGGGGGGCTGGGAGGAGGTTTACTACGATACCTACCTCACCTTACCTACCGTACCTCAGGAACCTTACGCCTCACAGCACCAAGCGCGGTGGGAAGGATGGGACCAACGGTTCTCTGTCGCCGGCCAGCCGGGGCTGGATGTTTCTTGCTGTGCGGCATTGTTTGTAGTGCGCCCTTGGTTTGGTTTGGTGCGTTGGTGGTGTGCTGTACGGCCAAGGTCTGAAGTTTGGAAGGCCTAGTTGTATGACGAAATGGATTTTCTGGCGTGCCAAAGTGTACTGCCCTTCTTTATTAGCTAAGCCAGAGTATCCGTGGGAGTTGTAGGGGAGCCCCTACTCTCAGCGGTTTCGGCTAGTTATGTGTCGCCTCGGTGGCAATGGGAGAGCCATTTCCAAGGTTTGGGAAATGCTAGCTCCGCTTGCCCGTTCTTTGAAAGACACCTAATAATAAGCCCAAGGCACAGGCTACCTCACAGCGCAGCGTACCTAGGGCAAGGTAAGGTAGCGCGGGCAGTTCAGAGACTCAGGCCATGTCTTGCGGGACACACCTATTCGGGGGCCGTTGATTCCTCACGCATGTTGCCGTACTGGTGCTGGATTTGGGCAGGCGAAGTGGGGGTCTCGGACCGCCCATGGATGGCCCACTCCGAAGCAGTGTAGCCAGCCAGCCAGCCAGCCAGCACAACTTACGGATACCATCTCGCCAGCTACACCTTGCCGTGAGGCACTGTAGAGTAAACCAAGGGCGTTGATATCGCAAGTCGTCGACATTCCGCACCGGGTCAAAGTCTCCTTGCTCGGCTCCACGATATGGCTATCGTACATCGTGCTTCCCTGTTGCCATGCCGTGCTATGCCATGCCATGTCTTGCAGCGCCGATGGATGTGACTCGACCGGACGATTGCACCCTCAAAGGCGTCGCGGCCGGGCTGCAATCCAGTGCTCATCACACCTCAGTAGAGAACAAGACTTGGGCTCCAACACAACATCTAATGCCGCCCGCAGTCGACGGTGCCTGATCCAATGTCCGTTTATTACCTGCAGCAACGAACGAACCAGAGCCCGTGTTCAATATAAATAAAAGTCAAAAAAAAAAAAAAAAAAAAAAAAAAAAAAAAAAANGCCCGTTTTAAAAAAAAAAAAAAAAAAAAAAAAAAAAAAAAAAAAAAAAAAAAAAAATCAATGCCCGGTGCCGAAGGGCTAGGCTAGGTGAGGTAGGTATCCGTAGACAGACATCAGACGTTCCTTGTCTTCTTACGGCCTTGCGCCCCAAGCTCCTCCTCCTCACTCGCTCCTCACTCGCTCTTCACTCGAAGTTGACCGGGAACCTCTCCTAAACCCCAAGGTCTCTCTCTGTCTCTGTGGCTTTCCCGGCCTCCAATCCCCCGGTGGGCGTGGACCACGCAGCGCTGACGGGACCGAGTACTGCGGTACTTCCAAGGCTGCCCTGAAAGGCAAGGCCACCACCAGCGGCAACAGCATCCAAACCTGCAAACCAGGGACACCTCGCCGCTACCTACCTAGGTACCTCCCGTGTGTGGTATTACCATGGGCGGCCCCTCGACTTTCGTGCCGCCCCCAAACCAAATCCCCCTCCTTTACGACCACAACCACCACCACCAACACCACCACTGCTGCCAACAACTCCATCTCCTTCCTCTCCCCGCAGCATCCTATCCTAGATTCTCCACGACTTTCCACCACCGACGGCCTCCGAAACCTCTAGGCCCCGATCATTGACCGCGCCAACGAAACATCCACACCCACACCCGCTGCTTCCATTCAATTTTCCACTCCGACCGGCCAGAATTTGCTGCACCGCATTATTGTTGCCATCGTCGGCCCTCGAAACCTCAGCCACGACCCATGTGAACGACGTCTTTCGCCAGGAGATTGCGTTTTCTCTCCCTCCCCGACTACCTCGTTCGTTCCGACCTCGCCCTCGTCATCCGTAATCCCATTCTCCAGCCTCTCGTTTCGACGAAGCTGCCCTGCTGACGCCGTTACGCCTCCCCGACCGCATGCACAGGTGGCACCATTTGAGCCGGCGCCTCGGGAGAGAAAAGTACAAGGCGGAGGCTGAAATCACCCGCGAAGCCTTGACGACTCACGATCTTAAGACCCACACCGAAGCTGCGAGATAATCAGCACTCTCCGATATCCATCTTGGGGGCGGCAAACACAGATGCACTCGCCATGGAGGCCTACTACGCACAGCTCACTCCCCAGGAGCTGCAGCGACAGATGTCGCGACATTCACAGCAGCATCCGATGCAGCAGCAGGGCCAACCCGGAAGCCATGGATTTCAGCAGATCAGCCAGGGCCACGGACATGGCCATGGTCATGACATGAACATGATGGGCGGAGGCGATTCCCTGGACGATATCATCAATTCCAATCACCACGAACTTCAACGCCGTCGCAGTATACATCAGTCACACCAACCCTTCATATCCCAGAATCAGCCCGGCCAGAACGGAGGCCCTGATCGACGCATGTCAATGATGGAGTTCGGCGCCAGTGATAGTCAACTCGTCAACTACCCCTTCCAGAACCCGGCCATGAACGGCGAGTTCGCCAACATCGCTGGGCAGATGAGCAGCGGCATGGACACAGCTTTGGACAGCGGCATGTCGGGCAACACAGTAGGCATGGGCAACAACGCACCCGGCAATATTTCAATACCTGGCGCGATGGACGGTTACCCAGGTACCGAATCACTCCAGATGTCTCCAACAAATGCCTTCACCACTTTCTCGCCTGACATGATGAATTCGATGATGCCGCCCAACTCCTTTGCTATGCAGGTTCCCTCAATGCCGACGACTACCAGCATGGGCATGTACGGCCAGACTTCGATGGCGAACAACTTTCCAAGCCCCCTCAACACTAGTTCGAATGACATGTCAATGGATATGGCGGGGGTTGATACTCCGGTAACGGCGCCTCAGAGCGCTCTCGAGACGCCGCTAGAGATGGCTACTACCGACGACGACCTTATGAACATGAACCAGCAATATCAAACGCAGCCGGACAAGGATGACAACGGCAACACCAATGCTCGGTCAAATTCTCATGCTGTGAACTTTGGATCAACTGGAACTGGGCCGACACAGACGCCGTCTTCTATATCTAGGGAAATGTCGAATTCGACCAATAATTCTTCACAGTCACCTAATCACAGATCTTCATCCATGGCAACAAGCCAAATTGCTGCTGCGCCTCCCACCGCGTCTACTACGCCAGCCGCGGGACCCGAAACCCCCCGCGCGGAAAGCAAGGAAAAGAACGTCTACTCCAAGAGCGGCTTCGATATGCTGCGAGCATTATGGTATGTCGCGACGAGAAAAAACCCCGAAATTCACCTCGGCGCCGTCGACATGTCTTGCGCCTTTGTTGTATGCGATGTCTCACTCAACGACTGCCCTATCATTTACGTATCCGACAACTTCCAGAACTTGACGGGTTACAGCCGTCATGAAATTGTCGGTCAAAATTGCCGCTTCCTCCAGTCTCCCAACGGCAAGGTCGAGGCTGGTTCGAAGAGAGAATTTGTTGACGATGCTTCCGTCTACAACCTGAAGAAGAAAATCGCAGAGGGTCGAGAGGTCCAGCAGAGCTTGATCAACTACCGCAAGGGTGGCAAGCCTTTCCTCAACCTCCTTACCATGATTCCGATTCCGTGGGATGACCCAAACGAGGTACGATTCTTCGTCGGCTTTCAGATCGATCTGGTCGAGTGCCCCGATGCTATTGCCCAGGGGCAAGAAAATGGCGGTGTCAAGGTCAACTATAAGCACAGCGACATTGGCCAGTATATTTGGACGCCACCCACAGCGAATCATGTCGAGCCAGAGAACGGACAAACACTGGGAATCGACGACGTGTCGACCCTTCTCCAACAATTCAATCCCAAGGGTGTAGTGTCCGACTGGCATAAGCAATCCTGGGACAAGATGTTACTGGAGAATACAGATGATGTGGTTCATGTCCTTTCCTTGAAGGGGCTCTTCATGTATTTGTCGCCCTCTTGCAAGAAGGTTCTGGAGTATGACGGCGCAGAGTTGGTCGGCAATGCGTTGTCGACTATCTGTCATCCCTCTGACATAGTCCCCGTAACCCGCGAGCTGAAGGACGCAACTGCCGGCAACACCGTCAATATCGTCTTCCGGATCAGAAGAAAACAGAGCGGCTACACATGGTTTGAAAGCCATGGCTCGCTCTTCTTTGAGCACGGCAAGGGCAGGAAGTGTATTATCCTGGTCGGAAGGAAGCGACCGGTGTTCGCTCTCAGCCGGCGAGAGTTAGAGGCTCATGGCGGCATTGGCGACAGTGAGCTGTGGACAAAAATTTCCGTATCCGGCATGTTCTTGTTTGTGTCCTCCAACATTCGATCTCTACTCGACAAGCACCCAAGCGATTTGGTGGGCACAAGCATGCAAGAGCTCATGCGTCGTGAGAGCCGTGCCGAGTTCGGCCGTGCTATCGAAAAGGCCAGAAGGGGTAAGATCGTTACCTGCAAACACGAGGTTCATAACAACAGAGGCCAGGTTCTCCAGGCACATACAACCCTGTACCCCGGAGATGCATCATTGGGGCAGAAGCCGACATTTTTGTTGGCTCAAACCAAGCTGTTGAAAGCATCGTCAAGGGCTATCGCACCAGCAGCAACACCGCCAGGAAGCGTCAAGTCGTCGTCTCAAGCACAAGCTATGCAGACAACAGACTTGCAAAAGACCGGTCCAATATCTACGTCTGGTGGCAACACCGTTCCAGGCAATCAAGATGCTGCTCTAGCCGCAGACGACAATATCTTTGATGAGCTGAGGACCACAAAGTGCTCCAGCTGGCAGTTCGAGCTACGTCAAATGGAAAAGGTGAACAGAATCCTTGCAGAAGAGCTTGGCGGCCTGCTCTCCAACAAGAAGAAGAGGAAGCGGAGGAAGGGTGTAGGCAACGTCGTTCGCGACTGTGCCAACTGTCACACCCGCAATACCCCTGAGTGGCGACGCGGCCCGAGCGGCCAACGAGACTTGTGCAACAGCTGTGGTCTACGCTGGGCGAAGCAGGTGAGAAGCGCCGAGCCATCAGTGGCAGACTCACGACCGGAGGGCCACGATATTAATGAGGAATAGGTTGGACGCGTGTCCCCACGCAATTCCTCTAGAGGAGGCGCAAACACGAATGCGGACGCGCTGAGCAAGAAGTCGAACTCCCCGAATCATTCTTCCCAGCTGCAGAACGAGGTAAAAGCCAGTAGCAGCACACCGGCTCGGCCTAGTGACGGATCCTCAGGCAACGCGACGCCTGCTACAAGTGTATCCAAGGGCCACAATACCATGCCTCCACCGAGCAAACCGCTGCTTGAAGGCGGCAGCAAAGGTGGCATGACTTCGATACGTGAGGAGGGAGTCACCGGTCCTGGATAACGCTCGAACAAACTACAACCTTTTACAGCCAAACAACTAATGATTTTGATCGCCTTCCCTCCCCTTCGAGATACCACAATTCTATCGTTTCACGATTCTTTCTAGGTGATGGCTCGGTATACCCAAGAGATGCCTCAAGCCGGCGCCGGTAGGAAAGATTGAAATATTTGGCAGCTTTACGGATGTTATTATTGCAAATTTAAGCCGTTGGATTCACAATATTCAACGCACACGGGGCGCTAGTTTATGTAAGCCGGGAAGCCGCGAGAAGTGGGATGTGTCCATTTTGTTGCCACGCTATATTCTGCTACGCATTTTCGATAGCAATGTTGAGACGCCATTCTGGGCGTAAACTACTTTGCCTTCTTCTTGCCCGCAGGTCAAGATTTTCTCTGGGATGTACATGTGATGGTCTCGCAGGTGCTCATTTGCCATCCGTCTCCTTTTTTCCCCTTTTCGCTTGCAGGCACCTCACGGCGGCGCGACATGATCTGGTTTACCCGAGTGAGGAAGCGTGACTAGAAAAATAAACATCGGCAAAGTATTTTTTGAACGGCCGGCGATTATGGGAGCGGCGGTGGAGGTTGGGTTTACCTTTCTTGTTTCCTATCATTCCGCGAATGGTGCCGCGCAAGGTGTGTGCTAAGGAATATTCGTTGCCCACTCAATAACAGTCTCGGTCGAGGTGTAAGTTCGTTTTGCGCGAAGGAGCCTGCGACTTCGATGCTGGCGATGTAGGATCAAACACCTACGTAGCCTGCTTTGGTGGCTATGAGTGTGCACGACGTAACTGAATGAAATCGTGCCTACTTGTGGCTGGGCGCTGGACATTTGTGATGGCGATGTGGAAAGTAAAAGTTCACTCATGAGATAGATGGGACAGTAAGTTTGTGTGACCGAGGCTGTGATGTCGCCAAGTCGGTTTTGTATTGTTGTATTTCTGTGAGCTGAGCACTGAAACATGAAATACCTCGATTCAGCCTTCGGTATTCCGAGGACCTTTGCCGGACATTTTATGCTTCTCGGCTTATCCTATCCCTCGATGATTCCCTGGGACGCCACAATCCGTGCTGTTGCATCTCTCCTGTCCAGATACCATGTATGTACACCCTTTGCCTAATTGCCGTCTAAGAACAAAATCATGAGGCTACCAAATGAGGAAGGGGGGTATCTCTTTTCCCTAACCATATCAAACGTCCCGATTCGTAACCAAGGCTTGTTGTCATGAACATTGTTCCGATGAAAGGAAACAAACAACGCTGATGCGGCAAGTAAATAAAGAAGAGAGCCATGCCAAACAATGCTAAACATGAACCAGAAAAGAAAGAGAACCAGGAAGAGAGACGGAACGGACTCGCAAAATCTCTCAGATAACGCAGAAAACCCAAATGCTAATAAAAAAAAAGGCACACAGACATAACCCAGAAAGCTGAGATTGTCCGTGGATGCGTATGCCGTAATAAGAAGCATAGCCAAGAACTCGAAATGAAAATGTGCTTGTTGTTGGTATAGCGGTTATTGCTGTTTGCCTGTCATCCAAGTAAGTAATCATCGGCAGTGTCAAAGTGCACGAGGGCCTTATTTCATGCCCCCTCCCTTGTGACGCCGGCCGGTAGATTCTCGAGTCGAGAAAGAGAAGGCAAAAGCCAGCGAAGTCGGGCCGCTTCGCAGCTTGCGTTCCCGATTCATATCCCATTCCTGCATGACATACCAATGTCTAGCAGGCTACCAAGTGCATGTCCCAAATCCCATCGACGCACGACGTCGACGGGCTACCTATTCGAAAGAGGGCGATCCCGGTGCACCTTTCGGCGAGCACACGGTTGCCATGGGTTGTAGTTTGATTACACCTTGGCACCAGAGATGGCTGAGTGCTGTTGGAACGAGCCGAAGCAACCGCCCACAAAACCGTTTGTGGAGGCAAAGGTGGTCTTGCTGGCGCCAAAGGTGCTGGCAGTCTGCAAAAGCGTTTGGTAATCGGACGTGGTGTGCGACTTGGTAGCAGTCACCGACATCGCTGGACCGGTGAACTTTGCCTTTTTGGGGGAAGGAGTCCTCCAGTCGTTGTCAAGGTGAGCGGCGTGAAAATGAGGGGAGGTGACCTTATCCTCAGCGATCGGCGTCATCCGCTTCAGAGTCATGGGTGTAGGGCGACAAGAGGCCCGAGTGGCATGCTTTGCAGCAACCTCCGACAGTTGCTTCTCGAAAGAAGGCTTGCATAAGTCGTGCAAATAGCTGTCCAGATAGTGGACCGAGACGCGGCCAGCCCACTCTTTGTTGCTGAGAAGCTCCGGCTGGGTCCAGACCTCGGAGCACGCCGACTTGAAAGAGTACACTTCAACAGCCCAACCCAACGATAGGCAACGTACAACGTGAGCGGGGAAGCCGTCAGAAGTACCTGACTCATTCGAGTTGCCGTCCCCAGTGACGAGAATGATGACACCTTTGTTGTTAATGTTGTCGACGGCGCAGTTGATCATCAGGTGCTGAAGGTTTTCATCAACCTGATGCTCCTGCATGGGCTCACGGCGTCTCGAATATATGTCGTCAGAATCAGACGTGTTCGAGAACAGCTTCTTGCCATCTTTGGGGATTCGAGGAAGAATGGTCTTCTGGTAGCCGATCTCCTCGGCATCAAAGAAGTACTGAGCCTCAGTCTTGCCGGGAGCCTTAGAGCCAACGATGTGGGAGGCCATGACATGCCTCTCTCGCTGCAATATCTCATGCAGTCTGACGATGTCAAGGCAACCGGGGAGCGGCTCATTGTGGCGCATTCCAAACTTCTTCTTGAGGTCCTGGTAGAAGCTGGTGCTGATGTTGGAGCCGTCGACAAAGATGTACACTCTGTCGTGAGACACTTTGTTGTCGAGCTTGGCACACATTTGTTCGAATCGTTGGTCGTGCGCCTTGAACTGATGCGCAAGGCGGTTCGAAAAAGACTCCTCGAAAGAGACGGGAAGCCTGTGTGCGGTGTGCCTTTCGAAGAGAAAATCTCCAGCAGACACAGAAGTGGCCTTGAGACGAGGTGTGGCGGGCGGCGTGGTGACGTCTGACAAACCAGCACCCCCGTTCAGATCCAACTCCATGTCGACCGGATCGAAATCCCCACGCGACGAGACCGAGTCTGAGTCGCTTGAAGTTGCAGACAGTGGGGGGGAGAGTAGGGGAGAAGTGGCGTTAGTAGCGTTCTGGCCGGCAACCTTGCTCTTAAGCTTGGGAACCTTCCCACCCATGATGTCTCTGACAACGGAGTCTGGGATGTACAGAAGGCGTGAGCTTGGAGAGATGCTCTGACTGGGCACAGGTTGCTGAGTACACGGACTATCGTTATCCGTAGGGGAGGCGGGGTTCTGATGATGATTCAAAAGAGAAAATATCTTTGAAAAATCGCCAAGACAGGGTTTCTCTGACATGATACTAGTGAGGTGCTGGGAATTCAAATTCGTGATATCAGAATTAGCAGGTGGCCGTCTCTGTCGAGGCTTTCTGCGAGAGCTTGTGGACGCCATCGTGCCTTATATCAGGTTCTCGTATGCAGGCTTTGCTAATCATGAACCGCTGTGGTGTCGGGAAAGTAAAGTTCGCAATCTTCTTCTAAGAAAGATGGTTGAGTAGCGAGAGACCCGGGTGAGGTGTGCTAGACGATGAATTGTATGTAGATGGTCCCTGGGAGGAAAAGATTGCTCGTATTGGTAGTCTGCGTTACGGATCCGAGGGAAAAAGTCAAGACAACTTGGATGGAATCTGAGAGATGCCAACCTTGCTTGGTCTTGCCTCGTTGCCTGAACTATAGAAAGAACGCAAAGTGGGGGGAGTCAACGGAAAGCAAGGAAACGCAGACGCAACAACGCCAAAAACCAGATAGATTTGGTGATTCGGGACAGAAGTCGGGTGCCTCTAAAGAGGGATGATGCTTTTGAGGGTGACTGCGAGTGGTTTTTGAAGACGAGGGCAGGAGGCGAAAAAGAGGTGAAAGGAGGAGGTGAAGACGGCAAGTCGAGAACGTCAGCAAATGGTGGTTTAGCCGCGCTTGAGGCTCACTTAGCGTCCCGTGAGTGTGCCGCAGGAAGTTGCCCCCCAGCGGTTCCCACATTGGTTGGGCCTGAGGTGTTTGGGAGAAAAAGGTCCAGCGCATCTCGCTGTCAGAGTCACCTTGCACCGCACTCAGTGGCTGGAGCGTCTCGAGTGGGCGAATCAGATCTGCACTAGACCCTCTTTGGGCTGGCACCTGCGCTTTGTGCGTGGTCGGGCGGCGCCCCCGGCAAGGCCTTGCAGCGATTCTTTTAGTGCCTGGACGTCCTGTCGACAGCGAACTTAGGACCTGGATTTGTGGGGCGAGGTTCCTGACCCGACACCACGACCTCGATCCTGGAATCAGGCACTGGATAGCTCTTATTCTCCCTTGGCCAGTTGGTCGCCACTAAATCTTATCTTTGTTTCTACCGAGCTACCCACCTAATGGCAATGTTGCATGTCTACATTGTTTCCATCACAGAAACAGGGGTACTGGGGACGAACTCGACCGTCATCAATAATCATCATCAAGGTGTATGTGTGTGTGTGTGTTTGGGCACTTGACAAGCTTTTCACGGCAAAAAACCTTGACGCTATCGGGACTGGAAGGAATGTTCTTTTGCGTCTTCAATTCTTAGCATTATGATGTACAATAACCATAGGGACTCCATAGGTTCCATGTCGACACACTGAGCCATAATGGTTTCCGTAAAACTCCAAACCCCAAAAGGTATCACAACAAGCTGAATCACCCACCGAAACTCCTCCCGTCTGTCTACCCAGAGAAAGCTAAATCTCTACGCATCTTGGTCCACCGCCTGCTGCAGCGCGAACACGTAGCATCCATTAGAGCGACGTCTTGGTGAACTATGCGTTCAGACACCACGTGGCTTGGAGGAACGCATGCTGGTGTGGGCCGAGTAGATGCCCTCGAGATAGCTGGCCTTCTTGGCCTCTTCGGCCCTGTCGGCCTCCTCCTCACGCTCCCTTCTGGACTTGACCTTGATTGCACGCTGCTCCCTCACCATCTGGTCGTGTCCATCCAGGTCGCCATCCTCGCGCATGCGCATCGTCTCCTGGGCATGGCTCTTCCAATACAAAGCCCATGCGTCGCTCGCCCAGTCACGCAGCTCCTCCTGCGTCTTGCCCTTGGTGATCTCGTCAATGACCATCTTGGTCTTCAGCTCCTTCTGCTTGACAACGGAGAAGGCCTTTGCCTTGCTCGCACGCTCCGACAGCCATTCCGGGTTGCTCTTGGCAAGGTAGGCGAGGCTGTGGCCCGTGTTTGCGTGGTCCGGGGCGAGACCGTGTTCGGGGCGCGCAGCGGGCGGTGTGGTGAAGAATATGATTCTGCCGTTCTCGTCCCTGTTGTACTGGCTGCGCACCTCCTCGGGAATCTGGTCGTTGATGTGGTCGGGCAGGACAAAAACCTCGGGAGGGCGCGGGGGGTTGTAGGCGTTGTTTGGCGGCATGGCATTGGGTGCAGACGCCATGGGGGTGCGGGCTGCAGCTGGGTGAGGCTGCATCTGGTGGTGATTGAACGTCGTTGGGCCCAAAGAGTTTGCTGTCATCATTTGTGGATGCATCTGGTGGTGTCCATGTCCGTGCTGTGCCACGGGGGGCGCTTGGGCCTGCGGGTAGTGCGGCGGCGGCGGCTGGTGGTGCTGCTGCTGTGGTGGAAGGTGCTGTTGCTGCTGCTGCTGTTGCTGAAACTGGTGGGGATGGTGCTGTGGATGCTGTGGGTGCTGTTGCTGTTGCTGGAAGGGGCTTGGCACGTATCCCTGCTGCTGGTACATGGGACGGATGGGCTGTTGCGGAGAGTGAGACGCCTGGTGAGGAGGAATCTGGGGCAGCGGCACTGGTGTCTGATGAGGCACCGCGACAGGCGAAGCCGACGCGTGTTGAGGCGTGTATTGCTGCCCGTACATCGCCGGCGACGGTGAAGGCGCCGCGCCCATTCCGTGTCCGTACGGCGTTGGCGGGTTGTTCATCGACATGTCGCTGGGCGTTTGTCGCATTGCCTGGAGAACCGATGGGCGTCGAGGAGCCTCCTGACTCATGGGAGGCGGCGATGGTGTTGGTTCAGGTGGAGGGGACTCCTACATCCCAAGGAATGTTTGTTAGAACCCGGCTGGTCTTGGTAAAAAAAAAAAAAAGCCACCACAGCAAGACGGACATGCGACGTCTGCGGAGAGGGAGGGCGAGGGGGGAAAATCAAGAAAAAAGAGGCGGAAAGATGAGTGTGAAGGGTGAGTGAGGGTGAGCAAACGAGTGACGGGGGCAGGAATTTCGCCAGGGCTTGGAGACGGGATGCAGGGTACTGCCGCTGCTGAACCATCGCCTCTGCGCCGCTCTCTTTATCGGGTTGTACTGGATAAGGCGACGCAGAAGTTGTGTGTGTGAGAGAGAAAGAGAGAAGAGGTGTCGGGGCACGGGTTACAGCTCATGCAACAGGATTCACTTGGGCGGTACCAGGGTCAGGTAAGGCGGCGCGGCTGGGAGTGAGAATGGCCGAAGGCCAAGTAGTCCCAGCCAGACCAGGCCTGCAGAGTGTGGATGAACAGTGGGCAGAAATAGCAAAGAAACAGCAAACACATCACGACTTACGTTCGATTCCCGGGGCCGACGGTGCACAGCGCCGATGATAGGCGGTGCGTTTGGAGCTCCCCATGTTGGCTTCGGCAGCTCGTCCGTCTCTTTCGCGTCGGCTTGCAGCAGGTGCTTGATCGGGCTGGGCACCTTCTTGAGCCGCCGTGGCTGGTCAAACAAATCCATCTCGTAGTCCCTCTCCCGCACCTCGTCCGGCACGCAGCTGGCCCACGTCTTGATCTTGTTGAAGCGGCACGTCTGTTCGTTGTAGCGAGACTCACACACATACACCTCCTTGTCATGTGGCAGACCGCGAGGCCGCCCCTTGTTGAAGCGCGTCACAAACATGACGAAGCATCGGTCGAGAACCTCTTCGATCTGGTGGTCACGATACTGGCCCGTCTTGGCCACTTCGTTCTCGAAGAAGTGCCTCTCGTATCGGTGGACCGTCTGTTCGGGACGGTAGTACCAGCAGGCATTGATCCACCGCTGGCCGGCACGATCTTGCCAGGTGCGGAAAATCTGGGCGACAATGGGCTTGGCCATGTCGTTGACGTTGCGAATGTGCACCCAGTCACCTAGAACCATTGTTAATCAGGGCCACTTGCAATGCTACCAGGGGTTACTGGACGCAACTTACCAACTTTCCACGATTGGCCGTTGTATTGAATCTCAGCCAACGGTAGTTTGCCGTCCTCGTCTCGGAACTCATCATCGGGTCTGGCCCTCTCCTGCGCTACCAGTCCATGGGCCTGCTTCTGCAGCTCTACTGCAGCCTCGAAAATATCACTTCCTTCCTCGTTGTAACGTTTGGCGTTGTTGAACATGAGATCAATGTCCTTGAGGACACTGTCAACGGTCGGGTACTTCTTCCTCTTGGCCTTCCGTTTTATGTTATCCAGCGCAATGGGGTCCTTGATAACCTGGTAGTAGTCTGGGTTCATGGTCTTGTCGGGCAGCTTCTCAAAGGGACCGATGAGCAGGTCACCGTCGTTTGACTTGACTTTCCGAAGGCCCTTGATGACGTTGTGTATACGAGCCTCGAGGGGTGTGAGAACCTTGGGAGGGCGGCCGCGTTTCTTGTGCTCGTCCTCCTCTCTGGCCTCGCCAGTCTGGCGTCTGCCAAATGACGCTCTCCCCCGCTTCCTATTGCGACGCCCTCTCCCATCATCGTCAGAGTCGTCGTCGTCATCTTCGTCTTCCTCCTCTTCCTCCTCCTCCTCCTCCTCTTCCTCTTCTTCGGACTCAGCCTCGGGGGAGGATTCTTCGGCAGGCGGTAGCTCTCCCAGATCCGGCAGCTCGGCTTCCGCAGGCTGTATGGTACCCTTGTTCACGAGCTTCTGTAGCTCTTGCTTAAGAAGATCCCTGATTACAGTGGCGCCCTTGAAGATGGCAGACGAAGGTCGGTTGTACACCTGAGCATTATGACAGATCTGGGCAACATCACGGACGAACTCGGAGAAGTTATTGTACTGCTTTTTACTTATTTTGTGCTGTCACAGGTTAGCTTCTCAATCTGAGTGATTGTACAATTTGTTGTTAGGCAAGACATACGCGAATGGTGCTGAAGGCTATGGGGTTCTCGATGATCTCGAAATAGTCAGGGAGCTGGCGTTTATTCGGGATACGCTGGAAGCTGGCGGCCCACCACTCTCCACTACGAACCATATGTTAGCAAGAAGCGCAATTGGCACGATTCGGTGCGACACATACTCATCGTCCTTATAGTTGCTGAGATATGTGTTGAGGATCTGGATGATGTCCAAGAGATCGCCCGGCTCAGACTCTGCTGGAGAAGCAGCACCGTCGTCAGGGTCTCCGTCAGCGTCGGCATCGGCATCAGCGTCTCCATCTGCATCTGCATCGGCATCAGCGTCTGCGTCTGCATCGACGTCGACTTCGCCAGGTGCATCGGCATCAGCGTCCGCTTCACCGTCTGCATCAGCATCCACGCCGGCATCTGCATTGGCATCGGCGTCCGCGTCGGCGTCGACATCCATTTTGTCGGAAGCGTCCAGTTTCGCGGGAACAGCAGTGGTATCGACGGGCATGGGAGCGGTGTCGGCCGAGGTGGCGGCGGCGGCGGGTGCGTCGGTCATCTCAACATCGTTGGTAACCTTGGCCTCGATGGACTCGCGCACTTCGGGCGCGTCGCTGCGCGTCGAAGACATCATCTGCACCGCCGACTCGAAGCGCAGGCACGGGAACTGGAGGTCGTCTCTGAGAGTGTAATTGGCGGCGCAAAGGGTCAGTGGAGTAATTAAACCCTCTGCACAGGTGAGCCTGAGTGGGAGAGGGGGAGGAGAGGCTCTGTCGCAAAGGTCAAAATTTCCAGAAAAGACCGTCGAGAGGGAAGAATTGAAGGTTCGCGAAAGCGGCGAAGCGGAAGCTGGGCTGGTGCTGTGGCCGGCCAGGTACTATTAGTCGCTAGGTACCTTAGACATGGCCGAGATGGCAATGGCCCAGTGCAACAAGGCACCAGTCGGTCGTGGGTGTTAGCAAGGAAGCATCCTTGCCCAGGGTTGACTGTGTGCCGGCTCCACCTCGGCTAACGAAAACGGCTGAACGGTCGAAGGTAGACAGACCACTATTGAAGGTAAGGTACTAAGAGGAAGGTCCCATTCTATTCACATTCAGTGTTTGTTGCTGGTTGGAAAGTTACAATATCGATATCAATAGGCCCGTTGTCGTTCGAATTCTCCATTGACTTTTGACGACGCCACAACTGTTTCCACCCTTGTTCTTGGAAGCCAATAATTGGAAGTTGCACCAACGACCAATCCTTGAAACAGCCTGCCCAATTAGGTATGAGGTGAGACTCCCGTCCTACAAAGGCTCTCGATCCAACGGCCTCGCTATCAATTATGAAGTGACTTGGGCCCAGTGGAGAGCATCCGCAAACGTCACGCAAGTCTCTGGTGAAATCGAAAAGTGGGCTGCTGGCGAGATGGACACAATGAAGTCATTGTCACTGGATCTCCGGAGTGTGTCCAGTGAGATGGCCAAACACATCTGATTGGAGTACTTCTCCACACCACGACGACAATCAGAGTGGGATGAGGACAGCGCGACTCCGATCCCAATTCTCTTATGGCCTTCTTTTGGCTCGCATTTCATGTTACACACGTCTGACCTCGAATACAGAAGCATCCCAAAGCAGTCGCCGCCCTCGACGCTCTGACCTGGCCCTGTCTTTGCTCCATCGTCCTAGCTTCAATCTTGACCCCGACGACGTCTTCCAGAAGTACTTAATAAGCGGAGAAGCTTCTAGTTCGTCTCCTTGCGTATCCAAGACACTCGCAACACTGCTCACTCAACAGAGCCTTTCAACAGAGCCTTCATCACCTGCGACTGCAGCTCACTCGTCCCGCAACGTGGGCCACCGAAACAATACACTGCCTGTCCGATCAACCTGGCTCCAATACATCAGCTTGAAGCAAGGTTGCTGAGACATTGACTCCCATCATTTCAATCCTGGGCTACGACCGGCCCCATCCATCCCCGCCATCATTGGAACCCCGGTATCTGCTTGAGATAAGATTAGTCCCTCCGCGACCCCGCCGTTCCAGCCAAGACCGCTCGGCTGCCCTCCGGCTACCCTCCGGATCCGTCTCCGGTCGCTTTTAGAACCTTTTCTCACCCCACCCCAAGACGGAACAAGAGGCATCTTTAATCCTCCTCCCCCATACCTGGACCTTTGCTCTAACATAACTCTCCCGAATCGCCAATCCCGGACGCCATGAGAGCCAGGTACAGGGGTCCGGAGGGTTCTGGTGTAGTATCCCTCGGAGATGATGCTACCGTGGGTCAGCTCTTCGACGAGATCAAGAAGTCAACTGGCATCGCCGATTTCGCCTTAAAGTACGGCTATCCTCTTCAAACGCTCACTCTCGAGCAAAAAGATGCCAACGCAAAGGACCTCGGCCTCAATGGCCAGTCCTTCACCATTGAGCCGGCTCAGCCAAGAGTCATTACGCCCCCACCGCCCGTGACGAGACCCTCCGAAGGAAGAGCGCCCTTGTCCAAAGAGCCTCGCCTGGACTCTTCGGGTGATCCAACCCCCTCTGACATCAGCATACCTTGGCCTGAACGCGAGTCAACCCTGCGTAAGTAGCCATCAATACCCGCCTGGCGCGAAAGCTCACACTGCGCAGTACTACGTGTCATGCCCGACGACAATAGCTGCCTCTTCACAGCTTTCGGCGGCGCCATTCCGGGCAAGCAGATGGAGGCCAAGGAACTTCGCAAGATGGTCGCCGACTACATTCGCCAGCATCCTGATGAATACTCTGAAGCTGTCCTTGGCATGGCCCCGGACAAGTATTGTCGGACCATGCAAGACCCAGACCGCTGGGGCGGCGCGATCGAGCTGGGAATTTTCTCTGACCTCTTTGACCTCGAGGTTCTTGCCTTCGACGTCAAGAGCCAGAACCCGCTAAAGTTCGGCGAGAACAAGGAGTCGCGATGCATTCTGGTGTACTCGGGTATCCACTACGACCGGGTTGCCTGCAGCCCTTCGGAGCCTCCCTACACCCATTCTGATCTACCTCCCGAGCTGGATCGCACCAACTGGAGCACTTCTGACGAGGCCGTTCTTGACAAGACCAGGGAGCTGATCCGCAAGCTGCATGAGATGCACTACTTCACCGACACTGTCGAGTTTCTGCTCCGCTGTACCGTTGCTGGTTGCGATTGGATCGGTAATGGTGAGAAGGAGGCCAACAAACATGCCTCGCAAACGGGCCACATGGGTTTTGACGAGATCAAAGATGTGTCTCACAGCGGTGCGGGTGGTGCAAGTGCCTTTGCTGCCATGGGAGATAGTGCCTTGCGGAAGTGTAACGCTCCTGGTTGCGAGTGGCTTGGTACTAGCACGGCCGAGGCTCGCATCCACACGAGCGAAACAGGTCACACCTCGATGAGCGAGATCCCTGATTTTTGAGGAGGGTGTGACGTTATATGCAGTGATTCATATTTGCATTGGTCATGGAAGCGCGCTAGGAGTTGTTGGACGATGAAGAAGAGGCTGAGAATACAGGCTAGACGGGCGTATGGAGGCTGAGGTTGCCAGAAGGACTGTGAACAAATTACTGCCTTATTCCTAGACAAACGAGATACGAACATGCTGAAGTCTTGTGCATAGAGCCTCCGGGACTCACTGGCGGCTTTTCTTCCGCTCCAACTCTCAACTACACAAGATACTATCAGAAACAGCTAGACAACAGTCCGTCTCTCACACACCGCCCATTACCTTGTCCTTCACATCTTCCACCACGGACTTCTTGTAAGTCAGTCCGCCACCGTAGCTGTGCTCACTATTCTCTCCGCCCTTCGTGATCTTGCCCTCCGTCACCCCGGTAGCAAAAGCACAGCTGCCCAAGGCGCGCTTCTCAACCTTGCCGGCAGCCGGGGAGATGTCAAAGTCGAAAATGTCCATCGGCAGACCGATAGTCGTGCACGCGTTAGGGATATCGACGATGCCGGCCACGTGGCCCTGAATTGGAGCGCAGGACATGAGCAGGTAGGCCTGGTAATCGCTGTAGCCGAAGCGGCGGAGGTACTCGATAACGCCTTGCCAATGTCAGCATCGCGGCATACCATCTTTTTTTCCGTTGGACAGTTCCTCCGCTGAGGTCGACTCCGACCCTTATCTCTTGGATCGCTCAGGGGGAAAGTGGCGTTAGAGGAAGAGAACTTACGAAGACAGGTCTGCCGATATGCGACCGTCACATCCATGTAATGCTGCTTGCCGTGCTCGTCGACGGAGAAACCTTCAAAGTAAATCTGTCGTCCGGGGCCGAACTGAGGCTCGACGGGACCGGGGATGTAGATGGGCGACTTGAGGCCGAGGTCCGCGACGCCGTTCTTGATCACTTTGAAGTTGATGGTGATGACGCCGGCCATCTCGATGGCGCCGCAGAATGAGATTTCTCCGTCGCCCTCTGGTTCGCGTGTTAGCACTAGTTCTTTATCGGTACACTCCTTACGGGGGGGGGGCATTACGGGAGAAGTGCAGATCGCCGACGCTGAACTTGGCACCGGGAACGTGGACCGGGAGGTAGACTTTGCTTCCCCTGCTCAGGTTCTTGATGCTGTGACCCCGTCAGCATTCTGTCATCCAGCAAACATCCGAGAAGACTGTAAACTCACTCGCAGTTGCCCCCGTGCTCCGGTCGTCCGGGAATTGTTCTCGCGCCCTCCTTCCCCACCTTCTCCTGGAGCGCAGCGTCCGCTGCACCGGCGTGGACGTTGATCGGCTCGGGGGGCTTCGCAACGTCCCGCTCCAGCTTGTTGGCGCTGATGAGCTCGCCCTCGCGGGTGTTCCAGGTGTCGAGGACCTCGGCGGAGGGCGCGCAGCCCAGGATGCCGGGATGGATCAGGCCCGCGAACTTGACGCCGGGGATGTGTCTCGATGTGCAGTAGATTCCCTCAAAGTCCCAGATTGCCTTTGCGCTATTCCCTCATCTATGTCAGTCTTTCAAGCTTCTGGCTCCTGCAAAACGAGGATTATCATGAGAAAAACAACATACGCGGTCGGGTAGATCTCGTCGAGGAATCCGCCGCCATTGTTCTTGTCAAAGACGCCCGTGAAGCCCCACGGCTGGTCTTCGAAGGGCTGGACATCCATGATTTCGACAAGAAGCAGATCGCCGGGCTGGGCGCCTTCGACTTCGAAGGGTCCCGAGAGGTAGTGAATCTTGGTGAGATCCACATTGAGCATGTCGTCTGCGGAGTCGTTGTTGCCAATCTGACCGCCGGTCCTGAGATGAATTTGAGCTGCGAGAACATTATTGAGAGAAGGGGAGGACTTACCAGTCTACGCATTCAATCTTGACCGTCTCGCCATCCTTGATCGTTCCGGAGAAGGGAACTGCAGAGCGTCAGAGAGAGTGACCTTGCTCTTACTACTAAATCAGAGATGAAGGGGTGGAGAGATGAGCACAGAGACGAAAATGAAAATGATCGTCAACGGCACTGCACGCAGAACCGTTCATGTGATCTTGGCTGGTGACGTGCCAGAGTAGGGCACAACCAGTTCGAATACTGATCACTTACTATCAGGATGCCATCTATTCTAAATGAATGAGTGTCAGCAGCATTTCACGCGCACCGAACATCAACTCACATGAAGTCCAGGCTGTTCAGAAGCCGGCTTGTCAAAGCTAACCTTGTTAGCCGTTCGAATACCAGTCTTTCCCATGACGAATTAAGATCCGAGAGTCAAGTGTGCGGAATCTGATTGCTTTCAAGAAGGAAACATGCGTGTATGACTTGAGGACGATGGTGTCCAAAGAATCTGTAGCCAACCCCAAACAGGCCGGCTTCTTTAGATATAGAACATCCAGCCCAAGCCAGCACCTCCAAACTACCCCGCCTTTCATTCCTCGGAATGAGCTATCCCATGCACCCAACAACGCCTCATCTGCCACGCCTGGCTATCAGTTGGAGAATGCAAACGAAGATACGATTAGTTCTTAGGCGACTGTTACGGTGTTGGGGCCGGGAGCAGTGCGGAGCTTGCGTCTGATAAGAGAGTTCCCCTCCAATTGCCGTATCGGGCTTGTATCTGGCAAACCCCCGCATTAAAACGTCTGGGTTGTGCCGCCGGCCGACTGGAAGCGCAACTGGCACGCCAATCGATAAGACTTTCATGGTGATCTCATTCCGCATGGAGACCCTTTCTTGAAACGTAATTGATTTGGGGGTCGCTTTTGGTAGTTATCTCGGCATCTGATGTGGATGCTCTCTGTGCCTTGTGGGTGCAGCAATACCAGACAGAGTACGCGCTAAGCAATCTACGATAGAGGTGATGACAGGGGTTTGCTATTGGATAAGAAGGCTCTAATACTGTCTTTGACGCCTGACACGTCCATAGGGCGCACTCGACGTTTCCCAGAAGCCTTCACTGAGATTTGTGCGTCTCTCCCGATGACTTGTTGTGAATGGCATCCATGTTGGCAAGCGACAAGCTGAGGAACTCGTGCTTGTTGGTCCATTGCTGTTGGCTCTCCGCGAATGCAGCCTTCTCGGCAGGAGGCGGAGGAGGGTCTGTAATCTTGGTAATTAGGTACGCCGTTGAAGCTTCCGCAATGCCGTAAATCAGAACACCGACAAGGGGGATCTTGATCATGGTGTAAAAGCCGATTGCGAAGCCGAACAAAACCCCCTCGCGCTCGCGGAACCAGTTCCGCTTTTGCTCCTTGGTGAAGTGTACCCGTGAAAAGTAAGGCTCCAGCAGCTCTCTCATCAAACTCCTGGAGGCGAAGTAGCTCTGCAAAAAGATCACGAGGTAGCGTTTTGGCAGGAATATTCCCGTTCCAAAGATGACTGAAGCAGGTCCTAAGCCAACGGCCTTATTGAAGGTGTAGAAACTGGCTGCGGGCAACACGAAACGGCCGACGATGGGGACGTAGGAGAGGGCGAAGATGGCGAGGGAGATGGCGCCTTTGCGGGCAAAGCGGTAGAGGAACATGCTGATGGCCTCGGCCGTGCTGGTAGAGTGAGTGCTGCCGTCGCTGACCTTGTACTGCTTCAGGTTGGGATAGTACATATCCCGAAGGTGGTTAGGGTCATCGTGCTTGTGCTTTTGGACGTAGGTCCTATCAACCCAATTGAGGGAGTCCATGAACCTGAATTGTCAGCAAATGCCGGTCGGCCACAGGTCTCGTGGACTTACATGTTGTCCAAAGTAGGAGTGACATATCGCATCAAGGCCATCAGGAAGAAGGGCACTTGGAGGACGTACTCCTCAATGAAGTTGAGGCCTCCCACGAGCTTCTCGTCCCAGGTAACATGATCCAAGCTAAAGAGCAGGGAAATAAACCAAAGAAGAACCTTGACACCAATGATCTAGGCGCTTGTCAACTTTCAACTGCAAAACAATGTTTGTTCGCTCGAATGACTCGACCGGAGGCTTACGGGCACGGAGATGATCAGGCGGATGGCGAGGCCAGTCAGGACAGCAACGCCGGCTTGTCGGTAGTGATCGGAGGTGAAGAGGGCCGGATTCTGGAACGCTCGGTGAGCTTCTTGCAGTCAGCCAGTCTGTTCCAAAATAACATGTCTCCGGCGGTCTTGGACAACTTACCTCCGACTAGGGTCAATTGAGCACCTCGAATGACGGAGTTGATGTCAAAGTGGGACAGGTCGAATTCCTGCTTCAGGGTCTCCTTGTCCAGAGGGAGCTTGTCCAGTGGCAGCTTGTCCAAAGGAAGGATGTCGCGCTTTTCGCGCTTTTCGGTGGCCATGGTGTCGTCGGATGCTGGGCTGCTTGTGCAGATCAACGCAGAATATTCTGTGATTGAGGATTCGCAGCGACGATGGTTGGAGGGGCACGCGAGCTCTCGTCAGACAGGACCGGGGCTGCTGGCCAGAACGAGACGAGCTGAGCTCGAGCTGACTTGGCGGGCGATCCAATGATGACGACACTGCCGGGAATAACGGCTGGAGAGGCACCTGCGCAGGGCGGTCAGGTATGGTCCGTGCAGTTGACAGGCTTACGTTATCTTACCTCCCTCACGGGGACTCAACTGACACTGGCAGCCAGCTGCATGTCCTTTGTCCTCTGGCACCTCTCACGGATGCAGATTTTGGCGTGTGGGCGTCAGTGCTCAGGCTGGCTCAAGTGGATAACCTGAGGTAGTTATCTACGGATACCTTAGGTAGGTACCTAACGAATCACATGGGCACGGAATCCATATGCAAGTAGAGGCTAGAGCTGCGGCACCGGTTCATGTTGGCGGGATGCTGCGGCTACGTTTGGCTACAGCTGCAGCTGCACGCACTGCCCACGCGTCGAACTTGCATCCCAGAAACGTGTTCATCGACTACAGCTGCAACCCCTGCCGCATTGCTCGGATCTTGGGCCGCGTTCTTTATGCAGGCTTTTTGGGACGGGAGTTGTCATGGGAGACCCGGTGGAACCAAGATGGAAGCTCAGTCGAAGAATGCGATGAGCGCACGTCGAGACACAGTCACACAGTCAACCTCAGTTGCAGTTGAGCACCATCAACAACACAGACGGAGGGCACTGAGCATTTATTTGACTCTCCCGTCACTCGGCCTCACTTGGGTTGTGACTGTGAGTGACAATGTGTCGAGGGACCCCCCATGCATGTCATTCCCCTAGCGAGGATTTCTGCGTCCGGGATCCCCCATAATTCCCCATCAGAGCCGCTGTGCTGAGGGAGTATTTGCGCTGGGATACGTCGGTTGTCCCCGCCCCGATCCCAATAGCCTTGGATACTACTCGCGCACTGTAGCAATCTCAATCTTGATGGTACGTAGTACGTCGACGGTTGGCGAGATGCAGAGGGGCCGGGCACCATCAAGAGACGCGCTGTTGGTTGATTAGTGCAATGGCTTGCGTCCGTTGCGCACAAGAGGTACCTTAAACCGAGGTGGGATGCATCATACCCCTTACGGTACCAAGCACAAATGGCAGTTAGAAAGGGGCATGGCATATCCTAGGGGATCCTTCAATCTCAACCGGGAACAAGAGACACAACATGTGAATGAATGGCCACGCCCGTGTGGCCCGTCTGGCAAAATATCGTATGTCTTGAGTCCTGTCCCGGACGACTGGAATCGAGTGTTTCTGCGCTTCGTGCCCAATGGCAGCGCAGATCGTAAGGGTCTTGCAGAGCAGCCGCAAATAAGAGCAAGGGGATCAAACAGAGACGCGCTGTGGTAGGCATTGGCAGGAAACCGGCAGCGTCAGAACCCCCCGGGCGGCGCGTGGTGCGTCGAACGAGTCCCCAGGAAGCCGTGACACTACCGCCCCCTGGTCGAACCATGAGCAAATCCGTCCAAGCTTCTGTCCAGGTTGTGCTGCACCCTGGCATAGCCTTGCTTGTTTCCCCAACCATCCTCAGTCCATTCACCATTCCAAAAACCTTTTTTTCCTTCTCAGTGTCCTCTCGTCTTCGATTCGTGGGGTTGTCTCGTTGCATTTTGCTGCAAGAGTGGTTTCTTCTTCGTCTGAAGCACTGCAGCAGAGGTTGAACGGCTGCTGAGTGAGACCCGCGCAAGACATCGCATAACTATCGATCTTGTCGGCTCGGAAGGGGTCCTTAATTCTAATTCTGTCCCTCTCTTTCATACCTACCTTACCTAACCTAACCTAACCTAACCTACTAACCTGCCTCATCTTGCCGTTCCTTGCCCACGCCGCCCGCCACGAATACTTTGCGTACCTCGCCTGGTAAACTTGGGTAGTGTAATCTGTACAGCTGCGCCTCCTGCATTCGCCTACCTACCTTACGCTGCGCGCCAATCGACACCCGCGCCGCTACCTTCCTTCCCTAACTCCCGTCCGCCGATCGGATTCCTCGAATTCCCTCTTTCTGCCCCTTGCCATCACATCTCTTCCCCGTGAAAGCAAGACAGACGCCGCGACGAACACGTAACGGAGATTGCGAGAAACAAAGCGGCACGGAAAATTCAAGAGATCCCCGGGAGCCTGCCATGTCGCCGAACCCGCTATCGACATGACCCAAGGCCACCTCTTCGCCCTCGTTTCCTCCCATCAGCCGACAAAACCTGCCCTTACGTGACGGAGCCATCAGCTACGATTGACGCCGTTCACTCTCTTGCCCTTATCCAGGGACACCACCATGGAATCCCTCCGCAACAACTACCCGGCCCCTCGCCGTGTCGCGACAGCCCCGATAACGGCATCGCCCGTGCCCGCCCCTCGATCTGCTTCAGTCGGTGGCCTTGTCGAGACATTATACAACCATCCCAATGTCAAGATTGTCGCGTTCTCGGCTGCCTCCAGAGGCCGCGCTCGGAGTCCCGGCCGTGGCCCCGCAGACGAGCCTGGCACTCTGTCGCCGTATTCGCAGTTAGAGAGGACGATTGCAATCGGTCAGTCCGGCGATATCTCTCCAAGACTTACATCATTCGCTGACAATTATGCGTCCAGGTCCATTTCGCATATATCGTACTGGCTCCGTTGCTTTTCTCAACTGTGGCTCCGCCCTGCAGCCAATGCTTCCCAAGAGCCAATGCTGGGCTTTGGAAGAAGACTCGAGCAAGTTTGTCTTGCAAATACGTCGACCCAACTATTGGAGAATAGAGATCCCGGTCACCAATCCTACCGAGCAAGAACTCGCTGCGGCTTTCAAGGTTGTACTTGCCCAGATATTGCAGTTCGAAAAGACAGAATGCCCCTTCAAGCGGTCATTTACTGTTGCGCTCCCAGAGAAGCCAAAGACGCCAGTGAAGAAGCGACCATGGACGCCTCCAGTCAAGGGTGCTCTGCCTGTCCTTTCCCTGCCGACCCATGAAATATCGCCCACGCAACCCAAGGCTCTCACACCCAAGACTCAGAGGAGGGCTTCGGCATCCCTCAGCGTCAGAGGCCGAACAGAACTGCGCCGTTTTTCTGTTATTGGCACCGAATTTCAGTCAAGTTCTGAATCGCGAGGAACCAGCACCGAGACATCGCGGTCTGGCGACCCGCCCCGAGAACAGAGACTCGTGAGCGAATCCGCGATTGAGGAGGAAAAGACTCAGACGAGTGCATCTGCCACAGAAACCATCACAAATGCCGAGAAAAGTCGCCGGTTCTTTGCTGAGAAGATTAAGGCGGAAGATGCCTCAAATCCTCAGCCGGAGAAGAGCCGCGTTGAATCAGGCCCCGAAACCACTGCCTCAGGAGGCTCATTGACAGAGCCCAAGGAGACAGGAATGGCACCTGCCGTCGAACAACAATTCCAAAAGCGGTCCGAAAGTTCCCCGGCCGAGGAATCTCTGGCCGGGAGATCTCTGAACTTGGATAATGAGAAGGACAAGGCGGCCCAGCTGCAAGAATCGAGGGAGCAATTGGAGACAACTCGCCCCACCACCGCCATTGCCATTGCTGCCGTGGACCCCTCACTGTTCAAGGAAGTTACTAGCAGTCCTCAAACGCAAAACAAAAGTGAAGAAGCATCGCATGAGCCCGAGGAAAAGATGCCAACATCTCCTGTCGACAAGGACGGCGCGGAGAAACGTGCTAGCAAACTGATGATTCCAGGACACTCGAGATCGTCATCGAGCCCGACCGCTGAACCTCAGATTAAAGAACAGTTGGTTACCGTTAAGGCGACCCCAAGGTCCCCCTCTTCATTTGAAGTCGGCACGCCCACGCCTACGAATATCTACGATGTGATTCGTAATTACGAGCAGAAGTTGGCCGCAGCTCCTTCGTTACCAGCGCCTATTGAAGAGATCAAGGTCGTCGAGGTACAGCCTCAAGCGGAGACAGGCAATGCCAGTGACACTGGATCTGGATCGGGCCGAGAGTCTTCTTCTGGAACTGATGGCGAGGTTCTTGAAGGCAACGGTGTTGGCGTTGGCAGACGGAAGAAGTTGCGCAGCTTTAGAAAAGGTCGCGCTCTTGTCCCTCCTCAGCTGACTCTCGTCACCTCGCCGCCGTCAAAGTCAGCAATGAGACAAACCCCTATTCTCGAAGAGCAGGACGATGCGAAGGAACCGGTGTCACCGACAGACTCATCCGACTCGTTTCATAGTGTGAAGTCGTGGCACTCGCCCGTGACTCCGATCCCACGGTCACCCGCATCGGAAGTCTCGCCCACGAGATTCCCGTATCCGCACGACAACATATTGATTCCTAAGAAGCCATGGCATTATCGCGACATCTCTGACATGACAGTCACTCCCGAGACTAGACGCACTTGGGACGCGACGTCTTGCCTCACGGATGACAGCTCTCAAGAGAGCGCTGCAACCGCACCGGATATCCCATCCGAAGTTGCAGGGCAACCCGACAAGGTTGCTCTTTCTGAGGATGAAGCCGTCACAACAGCTGTTGCTCGCCGCCCATACATGCGCCACCGGGCAACAACTAGCAGCATCTCGGTCGGTCGCACAGCCCTGTCCACCTTGCCGTCAGCGGCCAACCTTTTCGCGTCTACGACTACTGCCACCAGACGGCAGCCGTTCCTCCGCAGCCGGCTCGACATCGTCCGCAGGATTCCCATGGCTATTGTTTCCAAGACCTGCGAAGTCTTGCTGGGCCCACCCGCCCATCTGATCACTCTGATGCTCCAAGTAGCTGCCAAGATCGCTGCTGGAGAATGGCGCGGTATGATGTTTGGATTCGGCGAGGGCGGCGAGACCATTCCTGTGCAATGGGACTACTCAGACGACGAGTATAGCAGTTGGGGAGAAGATGATGATTACTACCTCAGCCAAGTTGAGTCATCGCGCGCGAACAGCGTGGTAGGCGACAGCGACTACGACGACCGCATGGCGGACGACAATGCGGACGGAATGGGTCGCGGATGGGAAGTTGACTAAAGCCTACAAAGCCAAAAACGTCTTTAATGAGTTCATGTATGACCACTGTATGTTTAATTACTAGGGATTGCATCTAGGATGGAAACCTTTTGCGGCGTTTGCGTAATGAGGTTCCGCGCGGGCGGGCCTTGGATATCTGGGGGAACTCGGGACTTCATATGTCGGATCCGCCGATTGGTGCCAGGCTGCGGCCGGCATGTCATGGTTCATTGGGCTGGTTTGTTTTGATGTACAAATACTAGTCGCCTGGGACACGGTGGTATTGGGTTCTTGTTTCCTCTGCTTTTGTATCATGAAGCATTTAGTTAGGACAGAGATTCCATCAGGTACCAATTGAGATTACATTCTACGTTGGCATGAGTTTGGTCGTGTCTGAACGAATCGTTGAGCGAAAAGCTGTATCAGCAAAATCCAGCTCGGCTGTACCGACGGGAGAGCTTCATCTTGGATGGTCATTGAACGAAGACGGTGGCTTTTGACAACACATTAGACGCACCAGACCCATGCAAACGGTGCCCTTTCAAATTCGCTCGTCGGGTACACTTCCCAGACGCTCTCAATCCCAGGGCGTGTGGCTTTTCTCTCTCAGACCAATGCGAGATACGACGATGATGCGCCACGTGCTATCCCCGACGGCTGTGTCGACCGCGACCTCACTGGTCAAAGGGCAGAGGTATGCACGCTCTCTGCACCAGTAGCTGGCTTTCTGGAGGGAGAGCGAATGAGAGGAATGGATACTTGAGGGACGTGTCTTGGGTTCGGGTCATCTCTGATGCCGGCTTCGTGAATCGTATTTGAGGGAGCGATGCGATTGGTTGGGCAGGGTGTAAGGCTGATTTAGACCGTATTCCTCGGGTTTGTGTGGGATTGGCAGACGGGGCTGAACTGACGATGAGGCTTCTCGGAGGGTGTAATGTTTGGATTTATGTATATATATTTGGGCATGGGCTTGAGATGACTTCCGTCGACAGCTCGCTGTTGCTTTACGACGACCTGTTTCTGCCTTTTTCACGGTTGAATGCTCGATAGAACCGGACTTGCGAATAACCATGACGGACGGGAACTATGGTATGTCTAGCACCGACAGCTGCAGGACTTGGGGGGCTGACAGATTGTAGTCGATGGGAGTTATTACTTCTACGCTCCGAATAAGGGGGCGCCGGTCTTTTTCGGAGTCGCCTTTCTGGCGTCGGGGATGATGCATTTTTGGCAGAGCTAGTATGTCTGGTGGCCTGCGGTGCTGGCCCCCTCGATTGCAAAGTTTCTTTAGCAACTGACGGGTTCCCTCGCAGCCATTACAAGTTCTTCAAGGTTACGGCTCTCTTCTCCTTCTGCTGTCTACTCTTCACGGCGGGCTTTGCGATGCGGATCTACGGATCGTATCACTACGACGACTTGAACCCGTTCATCGCGAGCGTGTGTCTAATCTACGCGGCACCGTGAGTAGTAGCGGCCCCCCTGCCATGGGAGACACTGCCTGACTGACTTGTGTGCTCAAGGCCCCTTCTCGAGCTCGCGAATTACCACATCCTCGGCCGCGTCCTCTACTACGCCCCCTACTGCTCCCCGCTCCACCCGGGCAGGGTCTTGAGCACCTTTGCCTTCTTCTCCAGCATCATCGAGGCGCTGAACGGATGGGGCGCGAGCTACTCCGCGAATCGGTCCCTGTCGGACAAGGAGATGAAGGCGGGACACGCCCTCATAAAGACCTCCCTCCTGCTGCAAATCTTCGTCATTGCGTGCTTCGTGGCCCTGACTGCTGCGTTCCAGCGGCGGTGCGCGAAGCTGGGGCTCGCGAGGACGAGGGGGGTGGCTGGACCGTTGACGACGCTGTATATCAGCGTCCTGTTGATCTTGACGAGGACGGTGTACAGGATTGTGGAGTACTTTGGGGTTGCGAACACAAAATGGGACGCGGACATGAAGGTCGAGGACATCTCGCCGGCGATCCGGTACGAGTGGTTCTTTTACGTCTTTGAGGCGAGTCTGATGCTGGCGAACGTGGTCATGTTCAACGTGCGGCATCCGCGGAGGTATCTGCCCGAAAAGTACACGGTGTACATAGCCAAGGACGGGGTTACGGAGGTTGACGGGCCCGGATGGAAGGACCCGCGGCCGTTTTGGCTCACGGTCGTGGATCCGTTTGACCTCGGAGGGCTGGTTCGGGGGCGTGATCGCAGCAAAGATCGCTTCTGGGAGACAGATGCCAGCGGAGAGACGAGGAAGGGGTCTGGCGCAGTGTGAGTTGCCGATGAATGGGCTTTGGGGGTCGTGTGTTTGTTGGGCTGTTGGTGTGTTCGGGCTGGGGTGCTTGTTGGAGTCGAGGCTGGATTTGCTCCATGTCTGGCGTAGCGGGTTGTAATTTTAGAATTGAATAGAGGGTATACGGCACCCTTCTAGATTGAATTAGCCTGAATAAAGAAGTTTCCAGATGCTGGTTTCCCGGCCAAAGTTCCAACACGGTATTGTGGCTGCGCATGGAGCACGGCCTGGGTGGTTCGTGTCTGGCGCAAGGGGCATAATCAGGCCATCAAAGCTTTCGCCGATGCGTATGTCGTCGAGTTTCCGGGAGTCAGTAGGGCTGCACAATGACGCTTGTTGCAGGGTCGAAGTGTTGGAACGCGAAAGCAAGAACGACGTCAATAGCAGAGACCCATCGGCATGGCTGCGGCGTCAGAGCTCGGACGATGAGATCTTGATCGTGGACTAGGATCGTGAGCTAAGACGTCCAACACGAAAGGCAACCACTCAAAATTGCCAAACATGGCGGATTCTCTCTCAGGCAAACGGATTCTGGGCCGTCAGTGTTGGCGTTTTCGGTTCCAGGATGAGATGGGGGATTGCGAGTTGCAGAAGGAGAAAAAAGGTTGAAAATGGACCTCGAAATAGGCAGGAGAGGCGGTGCCGGTAGGGCTCATCCTGCGTGAGCATTGAGCCGCGCTTGCGGCGTCTGTCCGGCGAAGGCTTACAAGCGCCAACGATAGCCGCGGTCGGTGGACCAGAGTAGTGTATAGACACTTTGGTGGAAAGGATTCCAGGCTTCCGATATTTCAAGGCGGAGGTGCCTTTATGCTTGCAGCCGAGATGGATTCAGAGCCGTCCATGTTATCGGGATGGGTGTGATCGGGGCGGATTTCCATAGGTAGGAACGTCGGGAAAAGTGGAGTTTTTTGCAACCGTGCACCCGAATTAGGAAGGGGACAAAAATAGCTGTGGATGGTCCGTGGCGAAGTCTCCATGTGTGTGTGGCTTGACCTCTCGCCTTATGTAAGCTTGGCGGCAGCAGCTCACCGTGCCGCGTGCCTCTATGCAAGGCACCAAGCAAACAAAAGATCAAACTGATTAGACTTGTTGAGCTCATTTAACAACAATCCTTCGAGGCTCGCTTCTGTCATTGGCTCTCAGGTGAAGCTGCTCTCATTTCCCTGCACCTTGCCGCACGGCACTACCCACGATATAGCCAGGTTATGGAATATTTCCTATCAATATCTCCTGTGCAGGGCTACAGATGCTGTGCAGGCGTGTGTGCGCGGCGTGATGGCTGGGTTTGTTTTTTTAGGTGCTGACCGGTCCACCCTGTGGAAGCCGACTTGGAAGGTTCCATGAGGTAACGTCCAGTATCCGTACGAGAATGGAATTCCGGCACTGCATCAGGCAGCGTGTTTCGATCTGAATCTGTGTCCTGTCATCACACACTCGCTGACCGCATCCGTGCAATCTTGCGGCCGAAATGTCATGATGAATCTGGTGCCCCATATCAGACTGCAGGATTTGATGATGCCCACCTTATGATAATAGGCCCCCCCCTCCTCGGCAGATGATGGACAACTTGGCTGCAGTTGAGCCATTTCCTGTTCTTGTTATCAAACCTCCCTTGCCTTATCCGCCCCAGTTCCGGCCTTCGGCATGCGGAGGCGGGAATTACAGCAAGGAAAAAGGAGTCTCTTGCTGGCGAGGAGACGACGAGTGCTTCTCGGAAGATTTTTATATGGCTGCCTAGTTGATGAACGAGATGCGGTTCCACAGCGGTGATGGATGGGGAAGGTTTCACTAGTCCCGCACGCCTGCCAGAGTCAATTCGAATGGCGATCCAATCGAAGCCGGTGACATGGTCACGGCGGGGTCTCTGTTCTGGAATGATTGGCGGCCGACGGGGGGCTGATCGGCGGCGGGTTCAATTGACATGCTGGAACCTGGCGACTCGAACGGAGGGGACGGGGGGCAAATGTCACCATCGGCCGCGGCCGACGAGTCGGGACACACGGCCGCAATGCAAAGCAACGACTTGCTTGGATGAGTACCTATGAACCCTTATTGTCTCGTCTTGTCTTGTAAAACACGGATCCCAGATCTGATGTGACGGGGCGGCGGCGGTCGACGTACACACAATGTAGACAAGAAAGCGGAATAGATCAACCGTACATCAATCAGCTGCCGGAATCCGAAGAGGCCAGCAACTCAAGGGAGGCTGAGCAGCGGCAACGGCGAATTGATCAATCTACCTGATCTTGTGGTCGTTTGATAGTGAGTAGTGCTGTCTGTTTTTGTAAGGGATCCCAACTTCTCAAAGTACACAACTTAATAAGGGTCTGATGACGCTCGTATAATATTTATAACGTGGCGATATCCGTACATGCCTAGATAGGTAGGTACCTTAGCTAAGTATGCGAACACGAATGACATGGGCAAAGACACGGTCATGCACGAGACACGGAGACCCAAGCAGCGGTTGCCGTCGCGTCGCCTTGACAGCTTGATGTCGTATGGAAATGTCGGAATATGAAGCCAGAATGTGCGGCGTGTGTAATGAAGGCCGTCGTCGAAAAATTGAAGACCGGCGGGCAGGCAGCTCGACGGGAAGATTGATTGGGCCAAGGTACGGATTCCTTAAGGTACCTACCAAAACGGGTCTGGGGATTTCATTTAGGGGCCGCCTGCGGGAGTCCAAACAGGGTACTGCCCCTGGACGCACCCTAGACAGTGGGAGGGCCCCCCGCTGGACCTACCGAAAGACCCAATGGCAGCGGGGTGTCGAGTACCAAATTGGTGGCCCAATACCATGCATCTTTTATTCTCCTTGCCGTGATCACTGCGAAGACAAGATGCCTGGGTTGTGGTTGTGGTTCTGTTTTTCTTCTGTTTTTCAACGTACGAGATACATTGTCGACTCTTTCAACGTAGGTAAGGTGCCTTAGTGTAGGTATGCCACGGGGTTCCTCAGGAGCCAATGACAACCCGCCCACAGTGAAGGACACTCAGTACCTCTGTCAGTGATGTAAGGCACTGAGGCTGAGGTACGTACCTCCACCGACTCGCAATGTGAGAGTGCAGCACTGCGAAATGGTCGCCGCCCAGGTTTCCCATCCTTCCTTCTACGCACCAACCCATCTACGGTAAGGTGAGGTGAGGTAGGTAAGCTGGGCCAACCTAAGCCTCCCACGCCATTCCATTCCGCCTTTTTTTGCAGTCTCCTGTCCTTTCCAGACCACCTGCTGCTGCCATGCAGAAGCCTGTCCGTTCGCTCGTTCCGTCCGCGCGACGAGGCGAAGCTGGCAGCAGGAACGGCCAGCAGGAACGGCAACCTGACGGTTTCTTTTCGTCAACCCACTAGGTCTGGGAGAGAAGAGGTGCCAGCTGCCAACAGAGACCGTCTCCTTACTTCCAGACGTGGACTCTGTTCGGCCGTATTCAGTGATCCCCGGCTCATCTCGAATTACCTACACCTCGCCCGTGACTCCCAGTCCAGTTCGTCTGAAGCTCTCGCCAGACGAACGAGGCGCCGAGGGGCTGTACGGCATTGCACTGACTGCTTGCCTGCTGTCATTGCTTGAGCTTCCATTCACATACAACCCTACTTACAAGTCCCGGCTTCCTCTCTCCGGGGACGTGCCGTGCATCAATCGACAATCTACGAAATGCAAACTACAAACGGCTATTACCCGATTGCCTCCTAACCGCAAGCGACTTGTCATTACCCACAGATACGGGTCACTTGCACGGCGTTTTATTCTGCTGCCTCAGCTACCCTCCCCTCCCCTCCACAGTCAAGGGCAACACCAAGCCAAAGTACCGACGTACCTCGCCTCACACCTCTATCCGTCGTCTCACGCCTCCCCGCCTCATTCAGGTCCATCCATCACACCAGCGCTGCATTGCACAGGGGGCCCTGTGTCTGTCTCTGCCACATCCCTCGGACACCCTGCCCCGGCTCTGCTGGCTTCGACCACGACTACGACCACGACCACGATCCCTCGACCCTAGATTCACCCATCTCCTCAGATACAACTACAACAACAACACGCCGTGTGATGGTCTATTACTCTGGGCATCCTCGCCTCCGCCTCTCCGTCTTTTCTAAACCAGTCTTCCGCTTCCAACCGTCCAACGAAGTCATGATCCGCAGCATCTGATCATCTTACACCTCCCCTCGCCTCATGCTATCTGCGGCCCATCGTTGCAACACACGCCTCAGACCTTTGACACCAGCGCCCAGACCAAAGCTCGGTCCCGTCGTGGCACAAACTGCAGACAACGAGTACCCTCCCTCCTTGCCTCCGTACCGCATCGTACCGCTCCTCGCCGTACCAAGCATTCCTTGACTTGCGGTACTACTCATCCGACTGCATCTCCGCTTTGTCTCTACCTCCACGCTAGTCAAGACCGCCGTCGAGTCTAGAGCACCCACTCCTCGGCCGCCCTCCTCACCCCATATCAACCGCTCACGTCCCCCTCCAACCATGGCCACCCGTTGGAGGACAGAACCTATCCCACCTCATTTGCATCATCTGGATCTGGATCTGGACCACGATATCGAAATCGACATGGCGTCAACTGCGAGCCGCCGGCCCCAAATATTCGTCCATTTCGAGTTTGGGGTCTCGTTCTCACCTAGACATGCCCCCAACCAACACTCCGTTACCTACGTCTCAAGGGGTATGCGCGATCGTGCCCAACATTTCCCTAGACAAGTACCACCGCCAACTACAAATTACCTCAATACGCCTACCTACCAAGCCTACCAGCCTACGCGATCTTCACCCCCCGCACACCAGCAGAACCACCCTCAAAATCCACCAATGCCACCCCATCTCGAACCGAGGAGACAGTCACGACAAGAGAGCCGCTCATCAGGCTCGTCCCATGAACGAGGCAGCTCAGCTCCTCCTCCCTGGAACGACAGCCCCTGGGACGCGGAACCAGACGCTCTGGGAAGCTCGGCTTTACCTCGCCAACGTCCACGAGCACCGACGACAAGCGCTCCTGACTACTGGAAGGCCCTCCCAGAAGTTCCCTCGCGGTTCCGACTCGGTGAGGATGAGCTTCCTTGGTCCGCATCTTCATGGCCTGGAGAATATGGCATGCCCGATGATTCAGAAGTTGACGACTACTCATCCGAACTGTCCATGAAGTTCCGCGATGTGTCTTTGGCGAATGTTACACCAGCCCCTCGTCCTCGGGACAGAGAAGACCCTGGGAGGAAATACGAATTGGAAGCCCTTTCCGCAGCCATGATGACGGTCGACAATGGCTTCGAAGACCAATGGTGGTACCAGGGGGAGAGACAGCAGACGGCACCCTTGGCGGACGACTTGCTCACATCCTCTGCATATGCACCTGCTACCGCAACGGCAGAAGCCGTGCCACAAACACCAGTTCAGTTGAACCACAGGGAGTCGGCAGGCTGGGCTGTTTCTGAACACGAGGATCCTCACATGAGCTTGACCAGCGCCACCGTCTACAACCCAAGTGTTCTGGTTTCACCTATGACGGAGTACGCAAGCCCCCGCCTACATCGGTCTTTGACCACAAGATCTGAAGAGCTCTTTCTGTTCAACTGAATGGAGATGGAGATGGAGACGTTTATGGATGAATTTTAGCATGGCATATGGCGTTATTCTGCAAGTTTCTCATAGGGATTGGGAGGGAAATTTTAGGTCACAACATGGATCTGAAAAGCATACTTGTCTGGAAGGTGAATTGGCGTATTTGATGGGTTGTTTTGGAGGATATATCCCATACAGCCGACGCTTCACAGCTCGGCACAGGCAGCGGTAGTCATCATCTACTTGTCGGCCTCACATATTAATTCAGCAGTTTCAGCAATTAGTCTGATTGACGTGGCACATCACTTCTCATTCCTCGTACATTGAATCATCAATTCCAGACTACTTGTACACCAAAGGGGCAATTGGCAACCCGAGGAGTTTTTTGTTTTCTCGGCTTGGTCTATTCATGGCGACCCCGGCACTAGCTGCGAGGGCCTCGCTATATGACAACATCCCAACTCATATTGTCGAGGAAAATATTGAATTGGATCTCTGAGCGCTACCAAATGACGCACCTCTGGAACAAGGGTGTGCGCCTACTTACACGTAGTTCTCGGCTGAGGGGTCGACACCCTAGGAATTAGCACGCCACAAGGCGCGAAGCCCAGCCAAAGCTGAGGAGGTTGCGGCTTTCCGCCCAGCTTGAAACGTTTCCGCCCTTCTCCGCTATCATTGACCCTCGTCACCAGCGTCGCGGATTCACGGGCCAGGGAACCAGACTCGGGCAACTTTTCGGCGCAGATTCTCCCACACAAACCCGTTATCCGCGGTCGGATCGAGACGATGATTCCACTAGGCCTGTAAGGGCTTACTAGCTGGGTATGTCCTCAGCTCCATTTACTCAATGAACTGGCCGGCGGTCGTGAAATCCTGGCAGCTCGGTCGCCATCGACTAACACCGTCTCAGGGCAAGTCCCGGTCATGTTTTGGAGAATGCTCCGAAGAAGGATTCCGTCGCCGTCATAGCTCCCGCGCCTTCACGGCGCCAGCTACCATCAATTTCGGCGCAGCGGCCAGCGGCTGCCAGGCGGCTGCTACATTCCTTCAATTTCCCATCTCAAGGCAACGAGCTGAGGTCCGTCAGCGCCACATTCTGTCTTCGGGACCGAGACGCCTCATCTCACCTCATGGCGCCATGCTTCCTTCGCCATCGCGCACCTCACTTGATCTGTAGAGTCCCGAACGGACTTTGCCGAGCGCCTTGCTTCTCCGTCAACGCTCCGTGCATGATTTGCTTTCTGGTTGCAGCGCCCGCCTTGTTGGGCTTCGACAAGCGTGTACCTTGGCCGGAACACTCAACCAGCAGCTCTATTTTCCTCTCGCAATATCGTACACTCAATCTTATACGGCAGCGTGACCATGATATCATGTCTGTTTGACTCAAACACGACCTCTATCTTGAATGCTGGCTGGAACCCCCACGTCGAGGGAGCCCCGCGCGGCTTCACCGTTTCATCCCATGAGCCGACGGGGATCTGATGGGATGACACCCGTCAAGACCTAACTCTTATTTTTCTGTTCCTGCTGCTATGATCTGCGCGCATGATCGTCGAGAGGAGACACTGCAAACTCACCAACCCTTCCGAGGGAAAACTTTCTCTCATGTGAAGTCTTGGACTGTCGGGGAATTTTGCAAAGGGATTCCTGGTGTTGGTGCATGATCGGTGGTGAAGCTTGAAGTTTTATGCGGAGGGCATGCCCCTGTTTGCAGCAACGTTACTTGCATGCAGTATTAGACTGGTTGTGGATCCATGGAGGTCGGTCTCGGAATGCTATGAGTTACGGAGAAGAACAGCATTGCTAGGAATCGTGCATAATCTCGGTCTGCACTCTACGTCTAGCAGTCGATAGTTGCTACAAGGGCACTGGGAGTCTTGAGGAAACTCCGTGGTGAGCCTTAGCACACGGGAGGTAAAAGTCTTGCGAGTTGTGTCATTGGAAGAGCAATGTTCAGATTCGGATACATGATACCACTGTAACAAGATGACGAGCTTTCTGACTTGTCTCAGTTCTCAACCCCGGTGAAACAAATACTGGAATATCAGAGCATTTTGGGAAAACGTCAAGTTGATGATGAATAGAATCCACCCAGTGCCCCGAGTTTCACTCCTCCTCGACCACAACCGAGTCCAGAACACTCCGTCTGGATACAACCTTAACGCTCCTCTTATTCTCACAAAACCCAAGTAGACCCGCCACGTTGTTTTACTTGAGAGAGTTTCGTTTCGAATGAGGGGCTGGAGAGTCGGACGAGTGTCTAGACCGCGCTTCGGCGAGGGGAACTCCGTCACGGGTTGATGGGAGATGAACCCGGATTGGCTTGCCTGGCTTCAGGACCAGGGGATATTTCTCAGAGTTGTTGAGAAGGGCTATGAGGGGGGCGGCTGTTTGACGCCATGGGCCGGCCGGCGGGAGCGCGGGATGGAATACCAGCCAGGGCTGGCGGTTATTTCTGGGTGATTCGTGCAGGGCTGGGCACGGAATTTTCGAGACATGGATGAGGATGGTGGCATTGAGGATATTTGATATTGCAGTATTTAATATGATTTCTCGTGATGTCGTAAGGCTGCTGCTGTTACGGGTATTGGCTGTGTCACACTGTTAAGCTTTTGTGAGATATCCGCCTCGTTTCCGAGGGCAACTCCCATTATAGAATGGTTGCATGCGAAATCATGACACCCTTAAATAGGACTATGGGTTCAAGCCGGTCTGGAGCGTGTGGCTAGTCATTTTGAGAACATCATATCTCGAGGACGACAGCAGTAGAGACGACGATGGTAGGAACGGAAGTAACGATAGAAGCGACGACCATAACGACAACGACGACAGCAGAGACTATGATAGCAAGAACTACAATAACGAGGCAGGGTTTACAGGAGCCCACAGCAAAAGTTATTGCTCGGACACAGGAAAACATAGAGGGTCCCTTCTTCGGGGAGTTCCCACGAAACAAAAGGGGCCCATCATCCATTGAAACATCCTTCAGACGTGGGCCATACCTGACAACTCATCACACATCCATTATTTGTGGCGTTCCAAGCGATATCAGAGAACGTCTTGATTCGTTGGCGTTGCTGCTCTCGGGTCGGATGCGGTCAGGAGAACACGGGTTGTTAATTCTGCTGCCTAATCCACGGCATGCGGCGATGGGGAGGGGCGATGTGGGCACTAGTGCATGTCAAATGGAGTCGGGGCGTAGATGCAGGAGTCTCAGGAGTTTTGGAAAGCAAGGGGATCGAATACGGTGACACTAACATTTTTAACAATGCCCGTTGCAAGGTCTTTTAATCGGGATTAAGATGCATAATGGTCGTAGGAGAAGATGCTACAGAGATGCTGGTGTCGACTCTGCTGTTTGGTCTTCTACATGTCATTGATTCTCACGTTCCCAAGGCTATTTCCTTCAATCATCGTGTCTTGTTGTCCCACTTCAAACTTCCAAAGGAGGTTCATTGTGGACAAGACCGGATTGTCAAGTTCCTCCGCCCGCTGCATACCGGACTGCACATCATTTCCGATGTATTTGACGGATGTTGAGATGCGCCAGAACGTTGCAGCCACCATTGAATGTAAGAGGCGTGTGAGAATCCTTTCAGCCTGCTGCGCAGCGCTGGCCCCCCTTTTCCTTCTTGGCTCGGGGCGGAGATGCCTCATGCTACGCAGATCGGTGAGTCCATGTCACGTATGTCTGCATCTATGGTCGAGCGAAGTTACCGACAATGCTCATGTAACATGGCTTTGAGAGATTTAATGACCGTAGTGACCAGCAGATACCCCGGATCTGTCTGGATCAATCCTCAAAACGGTATTGGGCCCGGTGTGGTGGCCTCCTTGCGTACCTCGATGTTGGAGGCGGCGAAGACGGCGAGCATTGTTCCATCTAATCTTGTTGCCTTAAGCTGAGTGATGATTGACATCCGCGCAGAAGAGAACTTGGTGCAGGGGGATGTTCCTTTGCGGATGGCACCCGGTCGAATGTGCCATCTTGGGTTGCATACAATAGCGGACCGTCGTGTAGGCTTGTTTCTTCAGTGAAGAGAACCAGAATGGATTTGGCCCCATGGCCGACTCGACATTATAACATGCTCAGCGACCGTCTAAGACACACAAGGGGTTCGAACATGGGGCGTGTGTAGCGAAGCCGACGACAGGCTACCTACGCGAGGCAAGAGCTCTAAGGTGTGAGTGTTGCTGAGATGTCCATGATGCAGATTAGATGGAAGCTAGTGGAATGCCGTGAGCCCTTGGCCTTTTCCAAATCACCTAGGCTCTACCAATTATTACATTTGCTTCGCTGAATATAGGTGGGAAGGAGCCGCGTTTTGCCCCCCTTATGTCGAGCTCAACAAATCTTCGATTCTTGCACTCAATGATCCGTTTCAAACTCCTAACTGAACTTGGCTGTTTTGGTTCTATTAGTATCTGTGATCTTGGAAAATAGTACTTCAACGATGGTCTATCCTAACACCTTCTCCACGTCCTCAACGTCCAATTCAATCTTAGGCTCACTCTGCAACGGCACCACCATGCCCGCCGCGCATATTGAGCCGCTTGTAGCTGCGGGTGCAACTGCCTTGATCATGTTCCCACAATCACCAACTGCGTATACGCCCGGCACGGTTGTCTCCCCGAACGGTTGCGACGTCTTGATGTCACCATTCTCCGCCACCTCCAGCCCAAGCTGCTCCACAAACGGCCCGTTGGGATTGGTGTAGGGCGCGTGAGCAAGGAAGCCCTCCGTGGCTTCAGTGCCATCTTCGAACGTGATGATTACATTGGTCTTCTCGCCCATGCGCAACCTGGCAATCTTTCGTGTGTCTATTTTGAATGGTGATGCGGGCAGGGACGACAGCTCCGACGCGAGTGCATCGTTGCTGTTGGTGTAGATGGTGATTTCTCTGGCCAGGGGACGGGCCATGTAGCCGACATGCGTGGCCATCTTGACGTTTGCCAGCATGCCGACGCCGATGATGCCTGCGCTCGCGGACCCGCGCTCCTCGAAGCCGTGGCAGAAGAGGCAGTGGAAGATGCCGTGGCCCCAGCAGTCGTCGTAGCCTTTGATGTCGGGCGTGATGTCCGTGACGCCGGTGGCGAGGACGAGCTTCCTCCCGAACCACGCCTTGCCCGCTGCATCTTCCGCCTTGAAGAGGCCGTTCTCGAGCTTGGTGGTCTTGGTGACAGCCACGTCGGCGAACTTGACCGTGGCGGAGTAGCGCTCCTGGATGTCTGCTCTGGCCTTGGCGCGGAAGACGGAGGGCGGGACGTGGTCGAAGCCGAGGACGTTGTGCATGTTCTTGGCGCGGGCGTTGCGGTAGAGGCCCGAGTCGAAGACGACGGAGGTGTAGAGCTGGCGGGAGAGGGCGGTGGCGGTGGCCAGTCCCGAAGGACCGGCGCCGATGATCAGGACGTCGTGAAGCATTGGTGCGGTTGCGTTTGAAGATATCTGGTTCATCAGCGCAGAAGATGCGAGTGTCTTGTAAAGTGATTTATACAGAGAGGTCATGTATGTAGGTGTTTAAGGTGTTTGCGTGCGCGGGAAAATAGCTGCTCTTCTGGAAGACAAATCATCTTTATTATATACAAAGGAAGAAGGGAAGAAGTGTGACTGTTATGTTTCTTGTCGGCGCGAGGCCGTATTGTATGTCTCCGAAATCCCGGGAGACTTACGGCGGAAAGTCGCCGAGACCGGGTCGGGTGTGGGTCGCATGGCCGGACCGGCAAAAATGTCGCCGAGAAGAAGGTCCTGACAAATTTGGAGGCGGCAAACAGTCTGGAGAGTTATGTTATGAATATGTACATTGCTACATCATAAATCTCTTGGCTCTGAATTGAAGATGTGTGCTCTACGGCCTTGACTCTGAGTCCTTCAGAGGAAGAGAGTGCCATCAAATCATTACTATCTCCAACCTCCGAGACCTTCACAGATCCAGACGGTGTATTATCTTGAGGAAGAAGTTGTGAAACCGTATAATAAAATTGTGAAGTTTTATGATTAATCTTTCATTACACATGTCACCCTCACGGCCACGATATTCAACTCTCAGTCCAGCTCGACTCGACTCCACAACTCGATGATGGTTGTGGCACAAGGCCTGTTGCCAGAGTCGCTTGCAACCTCGGAAATAACGTTAACCAGTGTGCTTGTGAGCACAGAGGAGCTGGTCTCTGTCGAGCTGGGTTCTGATGAGCTGACTTCCATGGACGTGGGCTGCGGTGTAAGGGTCGACGTGCAAGAGCTGGTGCTCGCTGCGCCGGGCTAAGCAGAGCTAACGGCAGTGGTAGCAGCGGTATGATCAGCAGGTACAGCGGTATCGGTCTGAGCTGTAGGCCAGAGAGTAATGACTCGCTCTGGGAGACGGTTTGAGTCAAGATGGTGCCAGCGTCAACGTCGGCGCGAAGGAACTACCATGCAGATAGTGGCACCTCATGGTTGCAGAAATTATGGTTTGATAGAGTGGGTTCGAGGACTGGGACCACTGGCGGTGTCCCTATCTCATACGCGTCGTTGGTAAGGACCTTGCGAAGCCATCTCTGCTGAGTTTGAACCAGGTAGCGACGTTGGCGACCTTGGTTGTAGGTAGGCTCAACGCAATTGGCGTGACCATGAGCTTTATAGACACATGTGACCCTGATAGATGGAGAGCAAACGAGCAAGGTGCTACCTATCCATGCAGATTCGAGGGTGTAAGTCTCTACCTTGGCGGTTGAAGGTGCGATGGACGGCATGCACTGTGTCCACCCGAAGCACAGGGCAGGGCAGGTAGAGGAACGTACTGTACGGGATGCGATAGTGGTGGTCCAATCATTTCACAAAAATCAGGCGATGACAGGCATCTCTGTATTTCCCTCAGGAATCCAATCCACCACCCTCACTCTTTTAAGTCGCCAGTTGCAACATACTTCCCACCTGTCTCGCCAATTGCTTGCGCATCTCTCTCGAGCGCAATTGACTTCCGCCTCGCATATGACGCGCCGCCGCCCGCATGGCAGCATGACCGAGTGCCGCATTTTCACGTGCTCATATCTCTAACAGTGGATCCAGATCTCGGCCGCAACGCACCCGACCAAGGAACTGGAAACACCACCGCTGCGCCCGCAACATGTCAGAACACCCTCCGTCTCCGCCTCAACCTCCCCTCCCCGGATCTCGAACCCCGCTCGACCCTCCCTCCCCCGCCTCCGTCTGGGTCGCCGACCACTGGCACTCCGTCATCTTTGGTGCCGTCACCTCCCAGTTCCTCCACTTCCGCTACCTCAACTCCCGCCACAAGCCCCATCCGAATCCCGTCAAGAATGCCCGCTTTTGGGCCGGTCTAGGTGGTGCGTGGATGGTCTCTTACCTCGGCATCATCACCGTCATTGCCATATCTCAGGCCCGCGTCGACCACTTCCGCCACCCCGACAACCGCAACCAGTACCGCCAGACCTAGACCTGACCGAACACAACGCGGCTGCCACCATGTCTGCCGACTTCTGGGCTGGCTACATCAGCGGTGCCGTAGGCATCATCATCGGCAATCCTCTCGACCTCCTCAAGGTTCGCCTACAAGCCCCTCCGACAGCTCCTCCCCCGGGACAGATCCCCGCCGCTGTAGCGACCTCATACATCCGTCACTTCGAGACCCCCGCCTCGCTGGTCACCGGCTCCGCTGCTCCCATCCTCGGCTACGGCGCCCTCAACGCCCTCCTCTTCGTCTCGTACAACCGCACCGAGGCTGCGCTGAATTCCGCTCTCAACGTCAAATCAAGTCTCTGGACGACGTGGATCGCAGGAGCTGTTGGTGGTCTGGCTACATGGGTGGTGAGCACACCGACGGAGCTGATCAAGTGTCGCGCCCAGCTGTCCTCGCCGCCAGCGTCCAGCTGGGCCATTACCAAGGATGTCTGGCGTGCTGAAGGGATCAGGGGTCTGTACTTTGGCGGCGTCGTGACTGCGCTGCGGGACAGCATCGGCTACGGCTTCTACTTTTGGTCCTATGAGCTCAGTACGCGCTGGATGGGTGTCGGCACCGCTGATGCGACGGGGGAAACGAATCTGCGTGAGGAGGCCGCCAAGGTACTTCTCTGCGGCGGGCTCGCAGGGATCGTTACGTGGGCGAGTATCTTCCCACTAGACGTTATCAAGACGCGGGTGCAGACCCAAGCGTTTACGAAACCAGCCGAAGCCGCCCCGCTCCTCCCAGCCCAGGCGTCAGAACTCACGAAGCGCGCCGGCGCGATGCAGGTTGCACGGGAGGCGTATCGTGAGGGCGGTACGAAGGTCTTCTTCAGGGGTCTAACCATCTGTAGCGTCCGGGCTTTCATCGTCAACGCGGTTCAGTGGGCTGTTTACGAGTGGGCCATGTACGAGATGGGCGAGGGCCGGAGACGGCCTGCTGCTACTATCGACGTAGGACAGCCGATGTGAGTCGCTACATTTGACGACTTTCCAATTTGGAGTGATATTTGTAACGCTCGTCGGAGAGATTCCTTGTATCTACCTTGATGGTTGGGTAGATGTCCCCGTATTGTTGCCGTGCTTACTGCCTAAGGGGAAAGTTGCCGAATACTCTCCGGTGACAAGAATGTCTAGAATGATGCAGGCAATGCGTTGATATATCAAAGATAGAACAAAGATACTTAAAAAAGGATCAGGATGATGCCTTAAATCGAGGACCATACACAATAGACCATTTGCTATATGTCCACCTTTCATCGTACGCCCTCGCAGTCATGACCACATTAGTCGAGCCCAAGTCCACGTCTCTCGCGGAGCTCAACCGCGTCTTTTGGGAGTATGCACTGTGATGTGTGTTGTCTATCTTATTGTGGCTGATTAGTCCCAGTGAAAATGCCGACTCTTTTTATGAGCAAGACTGGCTCAAAGTCTTCGCGGAGCAACTCACCCGCTTCCTCCGCACCCAGGCTCCGAATCTGGGTCTCCGATCCCGCGATCCCTCCGACCCTGTCCGTCTCTTGGACTACGCCTGCGCCCACGGAGGAGCATCTTGGGTATGCCATCCTCTGCTGCTGCCAAATATCTTACGCTGGCTAACACGAGTACGTAAACACAGGCACTGGGTCCATTCGTCGACGAGATACTCGGCGTCGATGTCGCACCTGCAATCGTGGAGCGCTTTAACAAGAATGCCACACGTCTGGGATACGATTCTTCTCGGGCACATGCCATCGCTGGCGATCTCATGACCGACGCGTCTCTCCCTGGCCCCGCGCCGTTTGATGTTGTAATCATATCCATGGCGCTGCACCACCTCGACGACCCGCCTGCGATGCTGGTTCGTCTTGCGGCTTGCCTGAAACCTGGCGGCGTTCTCATCGCCGTTGAGGGTATTGACGCTGTAGAGGAACCTTCGGACGTGGCAGCGCAGGCTCATGTTGTGCATGGGGCCCATGGACATAGTCACGGCCATGGTCACAGTCACTCTCATGAAGGGCATATGCCCGAGGTACTCAAAACCACGAACCATCAGGCTTTTGACGAGGAAGTCTTCCGGACGTGGTTTGAGGACGCTGGGTGTGAGGACAAGTTTGTGTACATTGTCAATGACGAGGTTAGCCACATCCCCGAGAAGGCTTCAGGGAAGGCAGGGGGCTTGAACAGGAATATGGTGATTGCAGCTGCGGTGAAGAAGTAGAATGGAGACCTCCCATATGATATCCGTATCATCTCTGTTCTTATCGTTGCCATCGACGTTATTAGGTATACATTCTTATCGTCGTAAACCTTGACTTCATTTACGGGAACGTAAGGTAGTTGCGTAGACAGGAAAGATGAGCGATCTTTAATCAAAATGATTATCAATTTTCTCTTGGTCATGTGCATCGTTATATTGTCCTTTCATTTGATGCTTATGTCCTCCCACGACACAACTCCGCCGACGGCCTCCCCATGCATGATGCCATGAAGATAAGCCTCTCCCAGTAACTTGTAACAAACAGAATCCGAAGGCTGGCCTGCGATTCTACGGAGAGCAAGTGGTGACGGACATCCCGCCACTATCCAGAGCGAATCATCTAGCTTCAAAGATTGACACCCAAGACCGAGATATCCTGTGTCTGTCGTGAAAGGGCGGCGATCCCACAACGTTTCGAACGTAAGGTTGACGTACGCCTGGCAGTGATGCCTGAAGCCGTCAAAGAGACCCTCTATATCCTCTCGTGTGTCGAGGTCCTCGAGCTTCTGGAGATACCCCTTGATCACCTCGTGGTCTGGCACCGTTCGGCTCACATCCGATTCGGCGAGTCTCTGGATGCTCTCCAGGCGGTTGAGATACTCCGCCGGATCGGCCCCTTTCTTCGTCGCACAGTAGACTTCCCATACTGCGTGATCCGCGATCCAATGGTGGAATGCTCTCTGCAAGCCTGGTGGCGCTGGGTGGCTGAAGGCGTCTCGGTCGAGGATCAGTGTTCGCCAAAATGCCTCGACGCGACACTGATTTGTTGGGCCGTAGATCAGGTCACATTTGAGGAGGAAGTCGGCCCATTGCGAGAAGCTTCCATTCACGGCCAGCTCCGAGTAGACTTCCCCGAGCAAAGAGACTGTCCCGACGCAGAATGCCTTCACATGCAGGACACTGTTGTCCAAGATGCGAAAGTCAGCTGGCACAGAGCGACAGGCGTCAAAGTATGCTTCGCCTGCTGGCCATCTCATCCCTAGGAACGCGGAGGGTCCGCTGGCTGCAAAGTCTGGCACCCAGGAGGGAAGGCCGGAGACCTTTTTGGCTGCGTCATCGGGAACGGCGGTCAAGAGTGTGAGGTTGTTGCAGTCCTCCAAGATCAATACGGCTGCGTCTATGAACACGCTGACGGATGTCGAGCAGACGCGGTAATCCGGCTGTATCTCTGTTCGTTCGCGGCCGCTGAGGTCGAGCAAGAGGTTGAGGATGCCCACGAGCCCGAAGACGTGGTCCCTGGGGTCGCTCGCCTCGACACCACAGGTCAAGCGGAGCATGAGAAAGAGGAGCGCACCGGCGCAGTAGGTTTTGCCGCGGCCGTCTTGAGACAAACTTGTGGGATCGCCGACGATGTGATCGAGCGTCATGCCATCCCAGCCGGTCAGGATGCCGTGCCTGCACCGCTGAATGGCGACTATGCCCGACGAGTTGCTGCCAACGTGGCTGCCCTTGACGGTCGGGTTATTCTCGTAGAGCATCTCGGATAGCTGTTCGTACAGACGGCTGTCGTAGAGGAAGTCCGAGCAGTACGCGACGGTCTCCCAGGGGACGACTTCGTCGCCCCAGAGCACGCAGGCGTCTTTGCTGAGAGCCACTTCTTGGACCACCCAGACGCGGTTGAACCATGTCCTGTCAAAGAAGGCGATGAAGGCGTACCAGACATCTTCCGACACATCCGCCAGGCCATATCTTCTCCGCGTGGCATTGTTGAATAAGGTGTCTTCGGACGTGTATTCGAAGTCAGCGCGTGTATTGTCTGCCATTGTATGGACGAGCCGCGAGACCTCAGCAGGGCAGTCGTCTTCCGTAACGGAACCGAGCCAGATGTCGACGCGAGCGGCCAGTTTATAGATGTGGTCCATGATGCCGACCTGGATCCCGCGCTCCGTGGTGTCTGCCTGGTTGATACAGATTGCGTCGATCCAGTAGAGGTCGCATGCGTTGCGCGCTCTGATCCAGACGAGGGCATCGCGGAGGTTTGGGAACACATCGAAGCTGCGGCCGTTGAGGAGGATTGTCACTGGATGAAGGTCCGGATCTTGAGTTGCAACAGGAGGGCCCCATGTGTATGAGAGGGCGTTGTATGCTGGCAGGTTAGTCAGGGGGTGCTCTTCGAGGAGAAGAGCCAGCGGCCGAGTTTTGGAGCCTCCACAGTCGAGTATTCGGACCAGGCGAAGGCTATCCATGCCGATAGAGGTGCTATATTGGAAACCATCGTGAGAGTCCGACATTGTGGCGTGCACGGGAACTGAAGTGCTCTCTATTGATCTCGAAGCATGGCAGCTGCAATTGTATGATCACCTTGGTACATTTCAGGATTCTATAGCACTGAAAGTCTGAGAATGCACACGAGTTAAAACTCCAAGGACGGCCTCATGCATCACGAGCTGGGTAGCCACGTATGGCCCTCGAAAAGTGTCAGCTGCATCTCTAGGACAAAGGCTAACGCGACGCCAATCTGGTTCTCACGCATGGAGATCCTTCAGCTCCAGATTTTGGACTAGGGTTGTATCATTGCAATGTTTGATGGTTTCGCTCGTGAAGATTGAGTGACGCGCAAGACGAGTATCTGGGCTCTAGGACTTGAACAGCAGAGGCAGTAATTAGACGATTGGGGAAGTTGCAGATGCAGTGACATTCCGTGCGGCAATATGTGGAGTACAGTGGGTGGGACCTCTCGGCGCTAATGCGACTGATGCCTGCTCATCTCACGTGACTGCGTGTTTGAGTGGCGACGCGGGTCGAATCGCGCTTTCTTGAGATCAACAACCAGGACCGGGACTCTTTCTTCCCCTCCATCTTCGTCCGCCACTCCTTGCCTTCTGCAACGATCACTGAGCCATTGAACACTTTGCATCTGCAGGCCTACAAAAGTGTCAATCGAGGCCCAAAATGTGTGTTTTATCGTCTGGACTCTTCGTCTGAACGCCAGTTGCTAACGACACCCCTCTATAGGACTGCCGACGTCACCGCCACCCCGGGCGCCAACAAGGAGAATGTCCCTTCTAAGAGATGGCCGACTCCCCAGTCCGTTGACAAGTTGCACAAGCCTTTCAAGTGCCCCGGATCAGCGACGCGAACAGTTTCCACCCATCGCCCCGCGCGAAAGAAGAGAAAGGTTGATTACAAGGGCGCTGATGGAGCTGTCGACGCGGACAAGCCCTGGACCAATGCCGACAGACTCGCCCTAGCCAACCGGGACGCGAATAAGTTCCCAGTTTTCCAGGTAAAGGACAAGTCGACGATATTCCGCAAGGCCTTTTCCATACCTCTCATCAACAAGAACTCGGCCGCCTTCAACCCTAATCGACCCCCGCCAACTCTCGGTCTGCGCACCGGAGCTGTCTTTGTTGCGAAGCCTCTTCATGACCCTAGCGGCGAATTCTCAATCGTACTTTACGATCCCACTGTGGATGACAAGCCGAAGGTGCCTGAGAAGAAGGAGGAACAGAAGGAGCCGGAGCCCGAGAAGATTGACGCGCCTCTCGTACACAAGAGCTTGTCGGAGATCCTCGGAATCAAGAAGAAAGTGGAGGGAGAGCACCCCAGGGTCCCTGTCGTGATTGACCCAAGGCTAGCCAAGGTACTCAGACCGCATCAAGTCGAGGGTGTCAAGTTTATGTACAGATGCGTCACTGGCATGATCGAGGAGAAGGCGAACGGATGCATCATGGCCGACGAGATGGGTCTTGGCAAGACGCTTCAATGCATTACACTCCTGTGGACTCTGCTCAAGCAGTCTCCCGACGCTGGCAAGTCTACTATTCAGAAGGCTATTGTCGCGTGCCCGTCCAGTTTGGTCCGCAATTGGGCGAATGAGTTGGTCAAGTGGTTGGGTGCTGATGCCATCACACCCTTTGCAATCGACGGCAAGGCATCGAAGGAGGAATTGACGCGGCAACTGCGCCAGTGGGCCATTGCCAGCGGCCGATCCGTTACACGACCAGTCATCATCGTCTCCTACGAGACGCTTCGTCTCAATGTCGAGGAGTTGAAGCACACCAAGATCGGCCTGATGCTTTGCGACGAAGGCCACAGACTCAAGAACGGAGACAGCCAGACATTTAGCGCACTCAACAACTTGAATGTCACGCGACGAGTCATCTTGTCCGGAACCCCCATTCAGAACGATTTGTCCGAGTATTTTGCTCTCATCAGCTTTGCCAATCCCGATCTGCTTGGAAGTCGTCTGGAATTCCGCAAGCGATTTGAGCTGCCAATTTTGCGTGGACGAGATGCCGATGCCAGCGAGGCTGACAGGAAGAAGGGAGACGAATGCTTATCCGAGCTGCTGGGTATCGTCAACAAATTCATCATTCGCCGAACCAACGACATCCTCTCCAAGTATCTCCCCGTCAAGTACGAGCACGTGGTGTTCTGTAATCTTGCGCCCTTCCAGCTCGACCTTTACAACTACTTCATCACCAGTCCGAGTATCCAGGCCCTTCTTCGTGGAAAGGGCAGTCAGCCGCTCAAGGCCATCAACATTCTCAAGAAGCTTTGCAATCACCCCGATCTGCTTAACCTTGGAGACGACCTGCCCGGGTCAGAGAATTGCTACCCTGAAGACTACGTTCCCAAAGAAGCGCGTGGCCGTGATAGGGATATCAAGCCCTGGTACTCGGGCAAGATGCAGGTGCTTGATCGCATGCTGGCCCGTATCCGCCAAGACACGAATGACAAGATTGTGCTCATTAGCAACTACACCTCCACTCTCGACTTGTTCGAGAAGCTGTGCCGTTCAAGGGCTTATGGGTGTCTCCGTCTTGACGGTACCATGAACGTCAATAAGCGCCAGAAGCTCGTTGACAAGTTCAACAACCCAGAGGGCGAAGAGTTTGTCTTCCTTCTCAGTTCCAAGGCCGGTGGCTGCGGTCTCAACCTTATCGGCGCCAACCGCCTGGTCCTCTTCGACCCCGACTGGAACCCTGCAGCAGACCAGCAAGCTCTGGCTCGTGTGTGGCGTGACGGTCAGAAAAAGGACTGTTTCGTGTATCGCTTCATTGCCACGGGTACTATCGAGGAGAAGATTTTCCAGCGTCAATCCCACAAGCAGTCCTTGTCCTCTTGCGTCGTCGACTCCGCCGAGGACGTTGAGCGCCACTTCTCTCTGGACAGTCTGCGTGAACTGTTCCAGTATCGACCCGGTACCAATTCAGACACCCACGACACCTTCAAGTGTAAGCGGTGCAAGCCTGATGGCAGGCAGTATATCAAATCGCCTGCCATGCTGTACGGCGACACGAGCACATGGAACCATTTCGTCAACGAGGGCCTCAAGCCTATCCAAGATTTGCTACTGAGACAAGAGTGTGGTGAGCCCGAAGTGTCAGCCGTGTTCCAGTACATCTCGCATTAGACGGTGTTGTTTGCATGATTTATGATTAGAACGATCTGGGTTCGGATCCTTAGATGTGCACGGAGTTGATGTTTTCATGGGATCGGCGATGGTGTTCTGGGCGTGTGCTCTGGAACTTTGCTTTGGAATGCTGGCGACCATGGCGAGCCGGGTTCAAATAGATCATTTGCTTCATGTTGTAACAATAACTTCACGACATTCAACAGTTACTTGTTCAAAAGAATCGAGCTTCAATCTATGCAATGTAGATTCGCCTGGCTGCTTCCAATGCTGTGTGTATGCTCTCCGATGCCAAAAAAACGAAAGCCAGGTTCCCCCATCTATAGCTCATCTATCACATGCGTCTTCTCGGACGGCGGCTCCTCCCAATTTCGGCTCTTGGTGTTCTTCTCCTCCACCGTCTTGTCGCTCTCGACCTTGGTATCCTCCTTCTTGGGCGCCTCAGCTGGCAGACCCTTGCGCTTGCGGTCCAACGCCGCAATCTCATCATCGTACACAGTCCACTCGGGAACCTGGCGACGGGCGCGGTCGAGCTTGGGCTCCTTGGTCTGCGGGTTGTTGCACAAGTCAATCGTCTTGGCCTCGCGCTGGGACTCGTCGGAGCACCACGTCTCACACCACAGCCACTCCTGCGGCAGGCTGTGGATGGGGATCTGAAACTGCATGTGGTTCGGCAGGTCCTGGTCCAGGTTTGCGAGGGAGTTGGGGTCGGCGCTGAGGGAGTGGTATGTCTGGCGCAGGCGGTCTCCGGCGGCGAGCTCGCGGAAGCGGCGGAGGTCGACGACGTACAGGGCGGAGATGTGGTACGGTTGGCCACGGAGGTAGTTAGCCCAGTAGCCCTGCTTCCAGAAGCGGAAGCCTTCCATCTCGGTGCGGGAGTCGCACATAGGGGTGAAGCCGTAGGGTTTGCCTTCGAGGTCGTGGTTGACAAGGTTGATCATGTCGGTGCGGACGATCTGGTCTGCGTCGACGAAGATGACCTTGTCGAGGGAGAGGGGAAAGAGCACGTCGAGGAAGAGGATCTTGTAGCCCCAGATCTCGCGCTGCTTTTCCTTTTGTTGGCGGAGCCAGTGAGGCCATTTGAAGGTTACCATCTCGTACTTGAAGCCATACTCTTCAGCCAGGTGGGGAATGAAGTCTTTGAAGGAGGGAGAGAGGAATTGCTCAATGAACCAGAACTTGACTGTGTGCTTTGTGTTCTTCATCACGGAGACCATCATGATGTTGAGCATGCGCTCATAAAGGTGACCACTTGCGACGGAGAAAATGTTAATCTCCGCGTGCTCCTCGTCTGAGATGGACTTGGTCTTCTTGCCCAGGATGCCTCCTGCAAACTTGAGACCGCGACCGACAAGGCTGTTGTCTTCCTCCACAAAGAGGACGTCCGACTCCTCGTGGCCTGGCTTGCGAGACAAGCGAGGGTAGAGCGTGGTTCCCTGGAAATCCATGAGGACTACCTCGGTGCCCTCGTCACCGGGGACGGGGTTCCATCCCTTCGCGCCAATGCTGTCAATGGTGTAGATCTCGGAGCTTCTACCCTGCTTGAGCTGGATATTGTAAAAGCCCGGATTGGCTTTGAATTGGAAATAACCCAAGTTGGCCATGGCGATCGTGTCTGCGAAGTGAGGCTCCTTCTCGGTGCCAAGTACGAGCTGGGCACCGCGAGGAGGTTGGGTAGCTTTGCCCTCGCGCGAATGACCTTCGATAAGAATGCTCTCGAGCTCGTAGGAGGCGTAGACGTTGGACTTGATGGAGCTGAGCTTGATGTTGTCAGGATCGTGAACCGAGACCTTGGGGGCGACAAGCCAAGATGGAGGCACATCCATGCCAGCATTCAGCAAGGCTTCGGAAGGAAGACCCTTGAAGGAGGCTTCGAGAGCGCGCACCTTACCGGCCTCGTCAAAAGTCGGCTCGGAGTCGAGGACATAGCGGAAGAATCTCTTGACGGGAAGTTCGTCGATCTTATCCTTCGGGTTGAGGAAAAGCTTCAGATAGACTCCCTCAAGCTCGGAAAGGACCTTCAGGATGGGGGCCCATCTCTGGGCTTGCTCGCTGGCAGGGTTCAGAAGACCGACCAGATGGATGCTCGAGGTCTCCGGGTTGCCGATCTCGATGGCGGTGTATGTCGAGTTCCACGTGTCGTAGGCACTGACACGAACAGATGGCGCAGTTTCGAAGATGTCCTCAGGCAAGTCAGACATGCTAGAGAGGGCGGTAACAGAGGTGATCTTAGCAGCCGCTAGAGGTCCCGCAATCTTGTCGGTCAAGCCGAGCTCATCGACAGCAGAGTACACGGGGAGAATGCGAGCCTTTTGTTCGAACTCGAGCAGGTATTGGAAGTCATCAGCCTCAAAAGGCTCCTCGGCGGCGAAGGGACCAACGATGCGGCCATTGAGAATGAGCAGGGTTGACCCGGGCTTAATGGCAGCAAACGAGTGGAAATTATTGAGGGCTGCAGCATAGATCGCATCAGAGTCGCTGTCAGCTGCCTCAGAGATCGTCTTGATATCGGCAACAGCCTCAGCTTCAGCGAGCTTGTCGCTGCTCTTCAATGCTCTGTTGACAGAAGAGGCCAAGGCAGGGTTTTCCGGGTTGTGGACTATATCCAGGCGAATTCCGGGGTTGTTGCGACGGAACGCTAAGGCAGAAAGGAGAAGATCAGCTCCAGCGTCAGTTGTGATGTCAGCAACAACAGTCAACACTGCCCAGTTCTCCTTTGTGGAGTCAGCGTAGGCTTCAATGACTGGAACCTTGCTGAACAAGTCATCATGGTCGGTGTAGATCTTGTTGACATCCAAGATCTTCAGGGACTTCTCGTTTTCCGGGTAGATGTATGTGTTGCGTCGCTTCAGTGCCTTCTCAATGAAGAAGTCAGGAACCCACATCTCTTCGTCAACCATACCCATGTAGACAGCCCTTTGGATAGTCTGCAAGTCGTTGGCAGCCTTGACGCTCATGGCTTGGAGCCAGTTGCCTTCACGCGGCACAGGTACACCGTCAATGAAGACAGGTGGAATTGGGGTGTTGGCGTTCAATCTCTTGGCCCATTGTTGCGCAAGTTTGATCACCTGCTGCGCACCCTCTGACTGCAGAACATCCTCGAACGCAACAGCGGTGGCCTCGGGCAGAAGTTCCCGGTCCTTGATGGCCTTCTCAAAGCAGGCTGCATCCGCCTTGTCCGTCTTGGAATCTTGCAAAGCAGCATCCAAGTAGTCAACAAAGGCTTCCATGCCATAGCTATCAAGGAGATAGTAGAGAATCTTGGCGACACCGACAGACTCCTCAGTGGGAGTCAGAGGAACCAGACCGAATCGAAGGGGAAGCTTTCGCTTTACGAAGGTGTTGAGCTGGGATACCACACTGAGATCTTCGACCTTGGAGAAATCGACAGGAACGATGAGGTTGAAGATGTCTCGGCGGATAGGAGGCAGCTGGCCAGGGTAGACGCGCTGGAGGAGCTAGAAGCAGGTTAGAGAGTTGTAACCCCGGTGGAAATTGGGCCTTACTCACCGACATCAATTCCGTAGGATAGTTCGCGTATTGCTCATCCTTCTCTAAGTCGTTGAGGAAAATAATCACTTTCCCCTCTTCAATGTCATCTGTCCAGTCAAAACGCGGGGGTTCGTCGTCAGCCTTGGACTCGGCGACCTTGGGATGACCAAGGAGTGCAACAGCCTGTCCTCCCGAGAAGCCCAGATCCCGAACACCATCAATAAGCTTGCGCTCGCGGCGAAGGATATCGACCAAGGTGAAGGCCTCGATCTGGCGCTCGATGAGCTGGACTCCATTGATCCAAAGCACATTCATACCGCTTGGCACCAGCTGTTGGCGGTTAAGTTGGTGCTCGGCCAGGAACTTCTCCGATACATTGTGAGCGGCGATTGAGGTGGAGAACTTGGGGAAGTCCTGAGTGAGCTTGAGGAGAGCCTCGAATGGGCTCTGGTTCTGCATTACGAACGAAGCCGCCTTGAGACCTAGCTGTTCCAGCTCCGACTTTGCGAGAGGCTTAAGATCCGTAACCTCCTCTGCAGCATCCAGAACCTCCTCGGAGGTGATCTTTTTCTGAGCATCGTCACCGCCGTGAGCTTCACGATCGTCGATGACGATGTAGTCGGTTCTTTTCAACGCTAGTTCGACTCCGTAGCCATTGACAGGAAGCGCCTCCTCGTAGCTGCCGGCGGGCTTCGTGTAACGCAGGCGGTACTCTACTTCGCCGTTGCGGGCCTTTTGCGCCAGGGCGCTGTGAAATGCGCCAAAGCCGGGTGACGAGGGGTCTGCGTAGAGAACGGCTTCGCTTCCTGAACCCAAAGTCCGGTCGAAGGGCAAAGCTTTCGCTTCAGTTAGCTTGGTGTCCTTGGGGGCGTCCAAGGCCGGGGTGCAGTATTGCTTTCCTCCCAACTCGGCCCACACCTCACACCCATCCTGATTATCAGACTCGAGCTTTGGCTCGACAGCGGTCCGGTAGTATTGATAGTGAGCCTCGACTCGTGGAGCAGCCGTTCTTAGGGACAAAGCCAGCTTGAAGGTGGAAAGAGCGTCGGGAGTGGTGATGTGTCCATCGTCGCGAAGGACCTGGAGGAACTTGTCGTAGACATCCTTGTCCGTCTTGGAGTTGGCGAAATGTCCGCTAGCGACGCGGTCGAGCAGAGGAAAGTAAGATGTTGCGTTTTCACCTGCAGCAGTCTCTCTGGAAAAGTTAGGGTCAGTCTTGCAGCCCCACAGACTCTGGGTCCTGGGCAAGCAACTTACAGCAGCTCGAGAAGATAGGGACCGGAGGGAAAGGCCGCCTTCATGTCCACAGTCACGGAGGGTACGGCTGCAACATTGGAGGCTGCCAACAGCGTCAGGGCAATGCCCATTGGCAGCTGGTACGGGCGCACCATTGTGTAGGAGGAATTGCGACGGCCTGCGCGGGCTGTCCTCCGGGAAGGTGGGTGCTTTTCGGTTGGTGGTTGCCAGAAGGTGTTTGTAGTCCTGGCAGAAAATAAGTAAGGTGGTTTGAGGTTGCTTCTGATTTTCCCAAAGAGGCAACGGCGCCTGATTATTATTTATGGTCTCTGGCGCATGGCTGTTGCGAGAATGCTTGGAGGGGTTTTGGAAATCCGTCCGCTAGGCCCAAGACAAGATCGGTAGAGAGACTGGACTCGGCCTGTCGAGGTAAGGTACACCACAGTGTGCAGGCAGGCAGGTGGTGTAAGTGAACACATTGACAAAAGAGCTGTCCAGAAGCGGACTAGCGCCCCTCTGGCCAGGGGTCGTAGGTCCACGCCAAAATGCGGCAGAAAACCAGCCTACTGGAGGGGCAGCAGCTGGGACGCTGCCTTACATAAGCCGCGTTGATGCTTGACAGGGGGAAGCCACAGTGTCCAGTCTGGGCGGTGAGCTCTTGCGGAAGACGGCGGAACTCTGATGCGGCAGCACAGCTCACTGACAGGCGCGCCATTGGGACCCACTCCAAGCCCACACTTTACAGATGGCCACGAAGCGGAATTGTTAGTTACTAGGGGCTCCGAGACGAGGAAGTGGCCTTTACGTATCTTGCCTACATCCTCCCAGTGCGTATCCAACCACTTCTCACCGCGCCTCAACTCTCCGTGACCCGTGAATGTCACTGTCACTCTCCTCTCCATCTCCAGCTTGTACCTGATTTCTGGTCGCTAAGCTGGCCTGCACCTGTTCCTTTCTTCCTTGAGGTGCCGCTTGTTTGCTTCTTTTTGCTTGCTAGAAGCTCCGGCTTCACCTCCCCGCCAAAATGCAGGCCTCCTCGGGCATGTTGACCAAGGTATGTCTGCCCATGGCGCATTGGCATCCAGTCGAGATCCCTTGAGGATATACTCGATGGCTCACAATCAATTCAGTTCGAGTCCAAGTCTTCGCGCGCCAAGGGCATTGCCTTCCACCCGAAAAGGTGAGCCTTGCATCTCCCAGCTGCCTAACCCAGCCCGCGAGACGCCGCCCCCTTGCTGACGTGTAGCTTCCAGACCATGGATCCTCGTCGCCCTTCACTCCTCCACAATCCAGCTTTGGGACTACCGCATGGGAACATTGATCGATCGATTCGAAGAACACGATGGCCCGGTTCGAGGAATTGACTTCCACAAGACGCAGCCCCTCTTCGTCTCCGGAGGCGACGACTACAAGATCAAGGTGTGGTCATACCAGACTCGTCGCTGCCTGTTTACCCTGAACGGCCATCTCGACTACGTCCGAACTGTCTTCTTCCATCACGAGCTGCCATGGATTCTGTCGGCTTCAGACGATCAGACGATTAGGATATGGAACTGGCAAAATCGCTCTCTGAGTGCGCAAAACCCTTGGGATCCCTTGGTTGCTAGAAGAAGCATTGGCTGACCATGACTTGCAGTCTGCACAATGACAGGACACAACCACTACGCCATGTGCGCCCAGTTCCATCCGAAGGAAGACCTCGTCGTTTCCGCCTCCCTCGACCAGTCTGTCCGTGTCTGGGATATCTCCGGCCTGCGCAAGAAGCACTCCGCCCCGACATCCATGACCTTCGAAGACCAGGTCGCGCGGGCGAACCAGAACCAGACCGATATGTTTGGCAACACCGATGCCGTTGTCAAGTTTGTTCTGGAGGGTCACGATCGCGGTGTTAACTGGGTTGCTTTCCACCCCACCATGCCTCTCATCGTCTCTGCTGGCGACGACCGCCTCGTCAAGCTGTGGCGCATGAGCGAGACCAAGGCCTGGGAGGTCGACACTTGCCGAGGCCACTTCCAGAACGCCTCCGGTTGTCTGTTTCATCCCCACCAAGACCTAATCTTGTCCGTCGGCGAAGACAAGACGATCCGTGTGTGGGACCTCAACAAGCGAACCGCCGTACAGTCTTTCAAGCGCGAGAACGACCGATTCTGGGTCATCGCTGCCCACCCCGAGATCAACCTGTTCGCTGCCGGACATGACAACGGTGTCATGGTCTTCAAGCTCGAGAGAGAAAGGCCCGCGTCGGCGGTTTACCAGAACAATCTCTTCTACATCACCAAGGAGAAGCACGTCAGGTCATACGACTTTCAGAAGACTATCGAGAGCCCGACTCTGTTGTCGCTCAAGAAGCTTGGCAGCCCCTGGACTCCTCCTCGCACACTTTCCTACAACCCTGCCGAGCGCTCCGTTCTGGTTACCTCTCCCTCCGACAGCGGATCATACGAGCTGATCAACCTGCCCCGTGATGGATCTGGCGCTATCGAGCCTACCGAATCGAAGCGCGGCCAGGGCAACTCTGCCATCTTCGTTGCGCGCAACCGCTTCGCCGTTCTGAACACCGCCAGCCAGACGATCGATATCAAGGACCTGTCCAACAACACCACCCGATCCTTCAAGCCCCCGGTTGGAACCAGCGACATCTACTTCGGTGGCACCGGAAACCTTCTCATCATTACGCCGACCGCTGTTCACCTGTATGATATCCAGCAGAAGAAGAGCGTTGCCGAGCTGGCTGTGAATGGTGTCAAATATGTTGTTTGGTCCAACGATGGTCTCTATGCTGCTCTCCTGAGCAAGCATAACGTCACCATTGTTACCAAGACTCTTGAACAGGTCAGCACCCTGCACGAGACCATCCGTATCAAGAGCGCAACCTGGGATGACGCCGGTGTCCTTCTGTACTCGACTTTGAACCACATCAAGTACACTCTCTTGAACGGCGACAACGGCATCGTCCGCACGCTTGATCAGACTGTTTACTTGGTCCGGGTGAAGGGTCGCAATGTGTACTGCCTCGACAGAGCCGCGAAGCCCAAGGTTCTGCACGTTGACCCCACCGAGTATCGCTTCAAGCTTGCTCTTGTCAAGAGGAACTACGAGGAGATGCTTCACATCATCCAGACTTCCAGCTTGGTTGGCCAGTCCATCATCTCCTACCTCCAGAAGAAGGGTTACCCCGAGATTGCTTTGCAGTTTGTTCAAGACCCTACTACTCGATTCGAGCTTGCCATTGAATGCGGTAATCTTGAAGTTGCTGTTGAGATGGCTAAAGAGCTTGACCGCCCCAAGCTCTGGCAGCGACTGGGCTCCGAGGCCCTGTCCCACGGCAACCACCAGATCGTCGAGATGGCTTATCAGAAGCTGAAGCAGTTCGACAAGCTGTCGTTCCTGTACCTGTCTACTGGTGACCACTCCAAGCTTGCCAGGATGGCCAAGATTGCAGAGCATCGCGGCGACTTCACTGCTCGCTTCCAGAATGCTCTCTATCTCGGCGAGGTTGAGGACAGAATCCAAATGTTCAAGGAGATCGATCTTTGTAAGTTACCTTCAACGCATTGGACTTCTAAAGCTAACCACATCAGACCCCCTGGCGTACATGACTGCAAAGTCGCATGGCTTAGATGAGGAATGTCAAGCTATTCTCGAGGCTACGGGTCTCACCGAGGACCAGCTGGAGACTCCAACCATTGGAGAGGCCCTGACTCCACCAAAGCCTGTTGTCCCAACTTTCAAGGCCAACTGGCCTACAAAGGCGACATCAGTATCTGTTTTCGAGAAGGCACTACTCGGCCAGGTCGAGGGTCTCTCGCTTGAAGATGAGCCCGCTGCTGCCAACGGCTTTGATGACGCAATTGATGATGATGCCGCCAAGAAGAACGGCAACCTGATTGACGCCGACGATGACGAGGATGCCGCTGGCTGGGACATGGGCGATGACATAGTACCCGAAGTTGAAAGCGACTTCGTTAACGTTGACAGTGCAGAGGCCGGTGGCGCTGGAAGCAGCGAAGCCGATCTCTGGGCTCGCAACTCACCCTTGGCTGTGGACCATGTTGCCGGTGGCTCTTTCGAGTCAGCCATGCAGCTCCTCAACAGACAAGTGGGTGCTGTCAACTTCGCGCCTTTGAAGCCACGGTTCCTCGAAGTCTACCAGGCATCAAGAACATATCTGCCGGCCTCTGCGGGTCTCCCTCCGTTGGTCAATTACGTTCGCCGCACGATTGAGGAAACGGATCCTAGGAAGGTCTTGCCCATTGTGCCTCGCGATCTCGAATTCCTGGCCACCAACGATCTCCAGCAGGGTTACAACTCCATGAAGACAAACAAGCTTGAGGATGGTTTGCTCCTTTTCAAGGGCATCCTCCACGCCATCCTCATTAACGCCGTATCCAGCGAGAGCGAAGTTGCGGAGGCGAAGAAGCTCATCACGTCGGCTAGCGAGTATGCTGTGGCCATGGAGATCGAGCTTAGCCGTCGTCAACTCGGCACCAGCCCCGACCAGCTCAAGCGCAGCCTGGAGCTGTCTGCTTACTTCACCATCCCCAAGATTGAGGTTCCTCACCGTCAACTCGCTCTGCACAACGCCATGCAGCTGGCGATTAGGAACAAGAACTACAACTCGGCTTTGAGCTTCGCTAACCGTATCATTGCCAACGGTGGCTCGAGCAAGCTGACCGAAAACGTAAGTCTTCCTCTGCTTCAACCAAAGCTTACTCAACTAACAATCATACAGGCCAAGAAGGCAAAGGCCCAGTGCGAGCGTAACCCGTCGGATGCGATCGAGATTGAGTTTGATCAGTTTGCCGAGTTCGAGGTTTGCGCAGCCAGTCACACGCCTATTTACAGTGGTACGTCTTACGAGGAGTGTGCCTTTGACGGCTCCAAGTACCACACGAAGTACAAGGGAACCGTCTGCAAGGTGTGCGAGGTATGCGAAGTTGGTAAGCATGGCAGTGGCCTGAAGCTCTTCGCATAAGGGGTTAGATAGTATAATGGGGTTCCACCAGCAGTGAAAAGCTGCCGGAGACGCAGTGTTCTCGGCCTTAAGGGGGTGGTCTTGGGAAAAGTTACTGTAGACAGGGCCGAAGGTCTGAATGAAGTCCCAGACTTTTGATTGTTAGCAATAGTTTGCGGGAGACGAATATATGTCATCACTTGTTCATCTTGCTTGTCTTTGTTTGTTTCATCATGCTGCCGTATGAATGGCCACGAGAAACGCAATTAGAGATGTTTCTCTGTGGACCGACACAGGGGTTCACCACTTTTGTTTGAGCATGCAATTGTCATAACGCCAGAGCTTGGATCCCAGTGTCCATGCCCCTATCTCATGGTCTATCGCGTGATATTAGTGGTACAGTAAAAGCAATCGCCCCTCTTCTCTACCGCCCGTCTACACAATGGTCTCGAGTTCCCTGGCGTAACCCAACGTGTTCTCTATCACCATCTGGCTCATCTCCTTCTCGTGGGTGCCGTCCTCAGCGGCGGTGGCCTCAGCCGTGTCGGGGAACCGGATCTGGCCGTCCTTGAGGATCCAGCCGCGCTGCTGGGCGAAGGAGATGACGTCGCCCTCGGAGTCGAGGAAGAGGAGGGACTTTGCGGAGCTGATGGGCAGGCTGGGGTAGGCGCGCTCGCTGCTTGAGGCGATTTCGGAGCGGATTTGGAAGGTGAGAATCTGGATGAACTGTTAGCTATCGGGGGGGGGGGGGGGGNGGGGGGGGGGGGGGGGGGGGGGGGGGGTCATTAGGGAATGGGACGCTAGTCAAGGCATACCTCTGAGAAGACGGCGTACTCCTCGCTTGGCACGTCGCGGCTCTTGAGGGCGTTCCAGACACGGTCGTAGCTTCCCTCCATCAACCATCTCTCGAGACGGATGGGGTATCCAAGGTACCTGTCACCCTCGACGGCGCTGCTATCGCCGCCGCCCTCGCGGTTGGCCAGGCTCTCGAGCTCTGAGTGGAACTCGGCGTAGCGGCCCTGGGTGAGGAGAAGGAGGAGATAGAGGCCGGTGACCTTGTTCTGCTCGGGGGGGTTGGGCTGGAGGAGGTTTGACGGCAGCTCGTAGAAGGGCTGGAGCTGCTGGACGTAGCGGGTGAAGGCGTCGGGGTTCTTTGCGCGGATGGAGGCGAGGGCGCCGAGTTCGTACGTCTCGCGGGCCAGGGCGAGGAGGTCGGGGGAGGATTTGGCGGAGGGAGTCAGGGCGTTAAGTTGGAGGAGGTGAAGCTTTGCCTTTGATAGGAGAGCGGAGGATTCGGCGAAGGGGAGGGAGGAGCCCTTTTGGCGGAGGGTGGTGATGATCTGTTGGAGGTTGCGGTCGGCCATTTTGGCGGGGTGTTCTTGGGGGGCGAGGGCTGCTTGCTCTGTTCCGGAGAGGCTTGTGTCCCCGGTTGGCTGGGGGTTTCGATTGGGATGAAGAGATGTCGTCAGGAGTTGGAAACTGGCTGACAATTGTGCGTGGAGGTTGTGGAAGATGCGGTTGTTGTGGTGGTGATGATGTGTGTTCAGATGCACTCGGATTGGATTGCTGGGGTGTCAGGCTCAGCAGGCTGAGAGAGGCTGACGAAAGGTGCCGTCAAGCTGGAAGGTGCCGTGCTGGGGTCTGGCCAGAATGCACTAGCCCATTTGGGAGTAGACTGAGGGAAGCTTGCCTGCTGAGGCCGGGACCTGAAGGGGCACGTGCCGCGGAACTTCAAGGCTCCGATATCCGTCATAGTGGGGTCGGGTCTGGCAGTGTACCTACCTTAGCTGTGCCCGTGTGTAAGGTGCCTAAGGTAGCTGGAGGTCCCGTCGGGTCCAGGCCGTCGCTCGGCGCCCAGGCAGGTAGAGCTCGGGAGCTTCCACAGGCTTACAATGAGCTCTTGCGAAGAAACACTGAGCTCACTTCCTGGGTCATTGAAGATTCCTGTTGCGATTCGCAGCTGAATCCGGCCATCCTTCTATTGTGATGCCCTACTGGTGCTTGACTTGGCTTTGCGCCACTCTCCTCCGTTTCTAATCCAGCCAACGCATGGAAACCAATGCAATCTACCCGAGCTATGTCGGCCGGTTCACTGTCATTGCCCCGTGACCAGCTTCAAGCGCAGTCCTTTGCTGTAGTCTTACGGGTTCAACAACACCGGCAGGCGATCGCTGTGGGAGCTACTCTGGCTTACGATTTGAGTTCCCCACCACATACTGTCCGCATGCCTTATGAGAGGGTTTGTGGATGCACGCGGGAGAGAACCCAGGATATTTCGCAGCAAGACACGACAACGGCCGGCGCGGAGGTCTCAGCTTCCGGCTGTCAACCTTTGGGTGCTGACTGTGGAATGTCGGGCAGCATTTGCTTGCGGTTGTGGCCACTGACGAACCAGCGACAGGGCACTGCTCAGCAGAGGGAGGACCCGGGCTGGAAAGATGGGATGGGCTGGATTGGATGATGGCTGTGACGTCGTGACGTGGGGTTCAGGAGGACTAGGATGTTTGACGGAATGTTGTGGAAGAATTGCTTGCATGTTCATGCGGCTGATTGGATTGCTACGTAGATAAACCCACGCATGAGATGGATTATATCAAGCATAACATGAGAGCTCAACCGTTCGGAAAGGCCCCAAATAATGCAGGTACTGGGCAATTGTGGTAGGCTCCCGCATTTGGGACCCCCCTGATTGTGATCCGTAGTCTCCCTGCGCGGATGGAATTGGGATCCTCTACAAAGTGCAGGGCCTGTTGAGGATTGGCAAAAGAAGAGATATTTACGAGGCAGGCGCGATTCCGATGGCGATCATTCGGCCCCCAAGGGCAGGGTGGTCGGCCTGCGGGATTGAATGTCACCTCGAGCAGAAAAAGATTCTTGATGTTTCTAAGTTTGGAAACAAGGGCTCTCGACCGTTGTGGCTGAGCAGAGGGCGACGACGTCTGAAAGGACGAGAGGCCAGGATCGGGGGGCTTTGCTTGCCAAGTACCTGGCTTGTACCTTTGCAGGACTGCATGCTGCAGCTGAGTCGTTGTATCCATCTTTGAAAGTGATGAAGAATGAGGAAACATGCGACCATGGCGCCGAGCTACGTCTCGTAGCAGTGATCCGTACCAGGTAAGATATGAAGGGATAGAAATTGGATGGAATGAGACGATGAGCGTTGAATCGAGGGGGTCTTCCTTTCCTCCCGCTCCTTAGACTGAACACCTAAGCACCTCAGGTCTACCTAAGGTAGGTTAGGTAGGTAGGCAACGTGAGCCTCGGGCTACAAGCTGTATTGCCTTTCGGGTAAGGAGAGGCCTTCAACCAAGGTACGTAGGTAGCGTCTGAGGTGTCGCGTGGCAATGCTGTGGAATCCAAGAAACTACGGTTGGCATTGCACAAACAACCGGGATCGCATGACCTGCGCCAGCATCGCTAGGTAGGGTACTGTGGACAGCTTTTTGCACCCGCGTGGCTGGTTCGGTCGGCTGCCCGCAGTGCTGGTGCTGTTGTTGGCATCGCGGTGCACCTCGCGCCTGCCTGTGCTCACCAAAGGACAGGAAGGTACGACTGACCATGCTTCTTGCCTGCGCACCTTGCAAGCTGGCGCCGTTGCGCAAAAGAGTGCAAAACCATACCTACCTCTCTTCTCATACCTCAACTAAGGAGGGCTTCCGCTTTCCGTCGCTCTCGTTTTCGCATCGACCTCATCATCTTCTGCCATCTCTCAAACTTCTCCCCAAGCCACAGTCAACCAACCATCCGCCGGCGGATCTGCCAATTACCACGCCGAGTTCCTCCCATCTCTTCAACGATACTTCGATACCTACCTTATTTCAGCTGCCGGCAGCCCCTGTCCTCGCATTCAAAAAAGCCAAATAATAAGAGATGAAAAGGCTGTTCAAATCCAAAATACCATACGCGCGGCATGGCAAGGGAAATGCGCCGGCTTCCGGTCGAGATCCACAGAACAACGGCACCAAAAACACCTCGAGCGGTGGAACTCCCGCTGCACCTGGTCCGCATTCCATCTCCGGCCCGCGAATTGAAGTCTACCCACCTGCACCTGCACTCCTGCCTACACCTGGTAAGTGAAGAACGGAACTTGCCCTCTGCTTCAGCTGGTCTGGCCCTCGCTTTGGAGGCCTTGGGCCATCTAATTTCATCTCGGCCGAGGGTCCCCCCTTTAGGATGCTTTGCTGTTTGCTGCTCTCCTCTCTGATCTTCTCCCTCGGGTCCCTGGACACCTCCCGCCGACCATCATCAACCGCCCCGGAGGTATCGCTCACGGCCTGTGGCAAGCGAAATACGCACAGCCAAGCAGTCTGCCTGCACCGTCTTATGCACAGGGGGCCGTTTAACTGGACATGCTGGGCGCTGTGTGCACATGCCAAATCCCCCAAAAGGTTCATGGGTGCTGAGGTCTGCAATGGCACGCTATCACTGGCACTGTCTGACCTGGGTGCTGATTGAAAACCTCGGACGAGTCACCCTGGCTGAAGACGGGATGGACGGCTGTCGAATTGTTTGCGAGGGACTTTCAGCGCTTACTGCCTGCTGCTTGTACATGCCTCATCCTAGCGTACTCTCGATTGCCTGTCGGTACCTGATCACCACAGCCGGCTACTCCCTGCTGCGCCCACCGTAAAGTACAGACGAGGTACACTTGGGACTTTCGGCCTGCGTGCAGCAAATGGAAGCGCATCCCCAAAGCCAATGGACTCAGTACGCAAACCACAGCAAGCTGCGGCGTGCTAGCGCGCCTCTGACACAGCGCCAGCTGCGTGCTGCTAAATGTTCTGCTGCTGCTGCGGCTTGCATGGTGGAGCAGCATCTCATAGCGAACCCCTCCTTCTCTATAACTGCCCCGGTCAGTCCCGCTCCTGGAACAATGATGGGGGGCCCAGAGGCGATTCCCCCTCCTCCTCCTCCTCCTGACCCTGACCGAAAAGAAGAGAAATGCGACACTGGCACCTGGCACATTCATCCGGACGAGCTCCAATGTTTCACTAGCCAGACTGGGCACAAAAAAGGGGACGCGGACAACAACTCTGCACGCTAAAAAGAAAGGGCCCGCCGTCGCGATTTCCAATGCTTTGAGCTTCGTAACTCTCCACCCCGCTTCCGGACGCCCTCAGTTCAGTGTCATTCCTTCGAGACCAAGGACTGAGAGAAAGCAGCCCAAGAGAAAGACTGTCGCAGACACAGCAAGCAGGAAGCCCCTGGTAGCCAAGAGAACCACAGAGAACCAGAAACACAGGGTGCCAAAGTACAGAGACCGGACTGCACGTTCCCGATTCTCTTTTTTCGCCGTCAACATATTGCAGACAGCCACCACCACACCTACACCTACACCTGGCTTCTCAGTCAACCCGAGCCTCTTATTCCTTTTTCGCCTATTTCCCCATCCAATTATCGCCCCTACCGGACCCTGGCCAGGGAGTTTGGCTTAGAGGAGAGAGACGGTCAGACGATAACCCAGCAGCACCCAGCACAAAAGTAAATAAAAATACAGCACTTTTGGGGGCTCCAGCAAGCGGCCGGCCACAGCAGAGTCAGCACAGCAAAGCAGCCCAACCTTACAGGCGCGGGAGGGAAAAAAAAAAGCTGGCGGTGGCTCCAACCTAAACGTCATTCGACCCCCGCTGACTGATTACCTCCTATTTATGCAGCTGCACCTCAGCCCAAAGGCACAACTGACGAGATGTCAAACTTCGGCGCAACTTTCGTTCCTGGAGGGTTCGACGACTATTACATGCCCGAGGTCGTTGCACCTTCGCCTCAGCGGTACGCGTATTCCCTCATTTTAATCTCAGGCGGATCTATCATGGGTCCCTCCTGACTGCCCGCTGGATCTGGCGATGGGCCCCCCTCCCTAACCCGCGCCGCCTTGTCTTTGTCCCTTTTTCCTCAGCCTGGTTGCTGACACAAGTCGTCTCTACAGTGTAACGCCCCAGGTCCCTCAGAACATGCAAAACGACCTCCAGCGCATGGAACTTGAAGCCCGCGAAGTCGACCCGAACCGCCGAGACCCCAACATCCAGAACCGCCACGGCCGCGAGCCGTCCTTGTCCTCCTACTCCAAGCCCACCGACCCTGGTGCGCCTGCCCTACCTCCCAAGGGCTACACCAACCCGTCCGCTGCCGCTGCCGCGCCCTCGTCCGACGACTTCAAGCCGTTCCACGAGAATAGCGCAAGCGGCAATCATCATACCATGCGGCCCAGCGCGGCCCCTTCCTTCTCCCCTTTCCCCAAGGTGAAGGGCGACAACATACCCCCCACAGACGAGGAGAAGGAGGAGATCCTGTGGAACGCCCGCGAGCATGTCCTGCACTCCAACAATGTCTCGATGCAGCTTTCCTGGGCTCGTGACACCTTGGCCTGGGCCGAGATTGTTGCTGAGGCCAGGTCCAAGGACCCGGAGAGCGGTCGTCAAACACCAAAGGTTGAGCACGAACTGCGCACCGATGCACTCAACATTGTCGAATACCTGGTTGGCCAAGAGCATCCCGAGGCGCTCTTTATGAAGGCAAAGTGGCTCGAGTTTGGCAAGTTTGGCTGCCGTCCCGACAAGAGGGATGCCTACTCAAAGTACACGCGCGCTGCAGAGCTTGGCTACGCGCGTGCCGAGTACCGGCTGGGCATGTTGTTCGAGAACTCAAACGACTATAGCAAGGCCGTTGAGCACTACTACCTAGGTCTGAGGCTCAAGGACTCGGCGGCGATGTACCGCTTGGGTATGATGAGCCTGTTGGGTCAGCACAATCACCCGAAGGACTACCAGCGCGGCTTGGACCTTATTAGGGAAGCTGCAGACCTCTCTGACGAGGATGCGCCTCAGGGATCATACGTCTACGGCATGCTCCTTGCAAAGGACTTGCCCGACATTGAGGTTCCCGACGCGTTGCTTCCCGTTGACCTGCCGCTAGCCAAGATGTACGTCGAGAAGGCGGCCTACCTCGGATTTGCCAAGGCGCAGCTCAAGATGGGCCAGGCTTACGAGCTTTGCCAACTGAGCTGTGATTTCAACCCTGCCTATTCGATTCATTACTACGGTTTGGCAGCCCAACAGGGTCAACCTGAGGCTGCGCTTGGCGTCAGTCGTTGGTTCCTGTTTGGATACGAGGGCATCTTCAGTAAGAATGAGCAGCTCGCCTTCAAGTATGCTCAGGATGCGGCTACCGCGAAGCTTCCCACGGGCGAGTTCGCCATGGGCTACTACTACGAAATTGGTGTCTACGTTCCCAAGGACCTGCGTCAAGCTAGGTTCTGGTACGAGGCCGCTGCAGACCACGGCAATAAGGATGCCGTCGGAAGACTCGACGCCTTGGATCACTCTAAGAGCTTGACCAAAGCCGACCACGAGACGACCACTCTTACGAGAATCAAGTCGCAACACGGATCTCAGCGCGGCAAGCGACCGGACCGTTTCAAGCAGCCCCAACAACAGATGCCTACCGTCTCGGAGAGCGCACCGGTCACACCGACTGACCCCGGATATCCGACGAGCACCTCTGCAAAGACGTCACCTCATCCCTCCCCGAGAGCCCACCCAGCTCAAGACACCGTCGATTACCCCGATCCCTCGCGGCCTAACAGCTTGGGTAATAGACCCAACGCATTTACCGTCAACCTAGATGCCAACCTGGCAATTAGACCCAAGTCTGCCGCACCATACCCTGAAGATGATAGGCCGGCACCACTCAACCTCAACAGACCCAAGTCAACGGCTCCGTACCCTGAAGACGATCGGCCAGGCCCGCGACCTGGAGCTGGCCCGCAGCTTTCCCCTCACTACAACACGGGAGGTCGCCCACCAGCCGCTCCCCACTCTGATCGCCCTGGCAGTGCTTTTGGAATTCGCACTGGTCCAGGCGGCCCTCAAGGCATGGCCGGCAATGTCCGCCCATCTCAGTCAATGAACAACATGATTCCTCCGGCTGGTGCGGATCCCAGGGGCCGCCCTATGACGGGAGGATGGGATCAGTCCGGTTACCGCCAACCGAGCCCTGGCCCGGGCCCTGGGTCTCGACCCGCTACAACACAGCCCTACCCAGTGTCCCCTGGGCTTCCCTCGAATCCCGCCATGAACAAGCTCACCAAGCAGAACACTCAACAGTTCGCCAAGCCCCAACCTTCACCTCCTTTCCAGCAAGGAAGCTACGGACCGAGCGACTACGGTCAACCGGCGCAGGCGCAAGCGCAACCCGGCCGAGACTACGGACCTAGAATGTCGTCCATTCCCCCTGCAGAACAATATGGTTACGGCAGACCTCCCAGCGCCGCGCCGGGCGGCATGCCTCCGCGAACCGACTCGATGCCGCTCAGCCCATCTGGTCAACCCCGACCTCAGGGTGGTCCCGGCGGCGCCCCCCGACCTTACGCTAATCGGCCGGATCTTGTCGATCAAGGCCCTCCCGGCCGCGTCGGCAGTGCGCCGCCCTCTTCTCAGCCACGACCCCAGCAGAAGCCCAGCCCGGCTCCTAGTGCCCAAACGATGCCTCCCCCGAAGAAACAAGCGACAGGTCAAGGACCTGCGACTTTTGAGGAGATGGGCATCCCCAAGGGCAAGGATGATTCGGATTGCGTGAGTCTTGCCATGTTGCTCTTGTGTAAGAATATCCGACTGACCGTTACGCAGATCGTGATGTAAATTTATCAGATACCATAGCCCCTTGACGATGAGATGCTTTTCACTTTTATACCGGGGTAGCTGAAGCGTTTCATGCATGTAGATAGCATTCCAGTTGGGCCGCATAGATGGCCAGTGGGAGTACAACGGCACCGAGAGAATTGCAATAACCGAAGAATTATCAAATTTGTCTTTCGCTAGGTTGTGAAGTTTCATGTTCTCCATCAGTTGGCCTCAGAGGCAGCGTATTGCTCAGCAAGTGGCGCGATGCAGTCCTTGAGACTGGTCCAGCCCTCCCCTCCCCTCAGCTTCTTCACCAAATCCGTCGCTCTCTCGTTGGCGATCTTGCCTACGTCAACACCAAGATCCGGGAGGTCGGCGGGGAAGCTACGGCCAGCCTGCGTTTCGCGGAAGACGGCGAGGATGTCGTTGATGTTGAAGCGGCCGGCATATGCGATGAGGCGTTCGGACTGGACGTCTGGGAGGAGCAGGGCGGCGATGTGGATGCGCGCAATATCGACCACGTCGCAGAACCATTGGGCTGGGAACATGGCGACGAATTCAGGGGATACGTGGCCCTGCCAGAGAGACTTGAGGATTCCGACTGCGGTCGGGAAGCCCTGGTGCTCCGGAAGGAGGACTCTGCCCAGAGCGGCGTTGGGAACAACTTTCACACGCAGGCCATCAGTTCTATGTTGCCAACGTCTGGATGTCGAGATGTCACTTACTCGAGTTCAACGTGAACCCGGGCTTCTCCTCGGAATACCACTTCCACAACGCCTGCTCGGCCTTCGTCTTTGCGGCGGAGTAGGCGATATAACCCCCCGCAAGACCTCCGGGCCCCTTGCCGGAGTAGGCGATGGCAACGGCTTGCTCGTTGTACGTGTCGGCTTTCACTTCGTAGGGGACATTGGGGGTCGGCATGGCGGCGGCGCCGGAGGAGGAGGTGTAGACGAAGCGTTTGAGGGACGGGGTTGAGGCGGCGGAACGCGCGATGGAGAGGGTTGCGTCGACATTGGGGGGCACGACGGCGTTGGGGTCCGGGTTCATGTTCGTGATTGCGATTGTGTGGATTGCGCCGTCGGCACCTGTGTCTGGGTGTTAGTGCTCTTGGCTCATCGGCAGGCGAGAGGGCGAGGGCTACCCTTGAGGACTTCATCAAAGGCGCCGTTTTTGGTCACTTCGGGCACGGCGTGGAGGGTGAAGCGGCCTGGGCCGTAGGCCTTTTCGAAATAGGTTGAGAGCCAACTGTACTTTGCGGCGTCGCGGACCGTGCCGCGGACGCGGTAGCCAGCGGCGAGGAGCTGGTCGACGATGTGGGATGCTATGAAGCCGTTTGCGCCCGAGACCACGACCGTGCTGTCCTTGGGCAGGACGGGGTCTGAGATTGTTAGAGAGGACATGTTGAGCGAGGGTGATGATGATGATGATGGGTGTGATGGCTGAGAGGCATGATGAGCTGAGATTCCGGGGGATCTTGAGCGAGGACGGCTTTATAGGTTGAGGCTTCGGACATTGGAGGGGGTTTGAAAGTCCGTCGATGCTGGGCCAAGACGTCGTGGTTATGGTTATTGGTGTTGTCGTCGTCATTGACGATGTTGGAGAAGCGGGAAGAAGGGGTGGGCATCCCACCGAGGCCGGAGGGGATTATGTGAGCAGGGGACGGGGCGGGGCCGGTGGGATCCGGGGTGTGGGATGGCAAGGTATGCTTAGAATTCTTGGCTTTTGAGCATTGAGTGGGTGCTGAGGGGTAATTTGACAAAATTCCGGGAGTTACGGACGTCGTTGGGCGCTTTCGTAAGTGTGGACGTCGGCGTGCTGTTGGGTTCATGCAACACCGGTCGGTGAGATGGGTCCATGCCTTACCTTACCCCGAGGCCGGGCGGACAGGCGATTGCGGGGGCCTGCTCCGGTCGGCGCTCCACACTGGGCCGAGGCAGGAGAACAAACATTCCGATGAATTGCATGGCTGTTTCTGAATTTCACCGGCTTACTACCGCAAAACTTTGGACAAGGGACCTCGAAGATGGTTTTGTGACCTGCCCGAGGCTTTTGGAGGCATTGCGCCATGGCAAAGGGCAGACGTGTTGGTCCAACTGCGCCGCTGCGGCTACCCGCATGCCCTGCAGCCGCAGTCACACCTTTACCGCCGACACCCACCTGTCAAGATCAACTGCTGCCCAGAGCCAGAGGAGAGGGGTGAATTTTCCCTGGCTGGTGAGACGCGTTCTCCTTGTAGGAGGAAAATCAAAAATCGCGATACCACGTGGTTTTCTTCATCGTAATATTCGGGTGCCGTAGGTCGGTGCCGAAGTAATGGGTTGATTGTAGGCGTCAATGTTAGGAAGGTGACAGCCGTTTTACTACTTTCTTTTCTTTTCTTTCTTTTGACGGACCCCTGTACTTATCAATATCTGTACCCGGTGGCCGCGATTGGTTGGTCCGAACCTGGAAGCAAACAGAGTCTGCAGGATTTCAAGCAGCGGTCTGAGAAAAGGGGGCAATGCTTCGTTCTCAATCTCATGTGTCTTGATGGACTCAATCTGCATCTATCCGTCTTGGCCGTCGAGTAAGGATCCTTCTGAATTTTGAGTGAATTTTCGCCATCTGACGAGTTGACCTATGGCAGAGTTGACCATCTCCCACTCTTGCTCCCCGTTTTGATCGCGCTTTTCTTCAGAAGGCCCCTGGGAGTTTGTTCTTTTGGAACTTGAAAGTGGTTTTTCTCTTACCCGTCCACCAGACTGCCTGTATGTCACAGCTGACATCTATCAATTTGATGTGACTGCATAGTTCTGGCAGGTCAGCCACCTTGTTCTTCACCTCCGCCCACCACCTCGCATCACATTTGGTTTGCACCCTCCTCACCTTCCGACCGCACCTTCCCCAGACGCACCTTCTGCTTGACTTCACCTTCAGCTCTGAAAAGTAAATAAACCCGCTGCCCCGTCGCGAGAGGCGGTCGACGCGTTGGCGTGTCTGCCTAGTGTTTATTTACTTCACCCTCTTCTGTCAACTCTAACCTCCCCACCCACCAGCCCGGCCAAGCTCCTCGTCCATCACCATCGCGACGACACAGCGCCGTGAACTTTTCGCTGTTTGCACCTGCGCCACCTTCACAACTGTACAGAACCATCACCAAATCAAGCATCGTGTGTAAGTTCTTTACTTTGGACCCTTGGTTTGCGTTTCACATGCTGTTACCCATGTATTTCTTTTTTCCTTGGACTATTTCCCGCTTGTTCTGTGCGACCCTTCGTCCCGCACTTGCTTCTCTGCGCCTCCCCTTACCCTTTGATTGACACCAAAACCAGACAGAACAACAAAGGCACCATGGCAAGCGGAACTCCTGGCCATATCCAGCCGGGAATGTTGCATGGTTCTCAGAAAAAGAGAGATCGCAACCTCTATGCCGACAGCGACGACGATGAGGAATTTATTAGCGCCAAGCGACAGCGAAGTCTGATTGTCTCTTCCGGCTCGAAGCATGTCAGAATTCGCTATGGCGTTGATGAAATCAAGGGTGCTCTTCGTGGAGAGCTATTGTCTACCCCGGCCATGCAGCCGCTTGTCCAGGAGCTCATTGGAGAGATGCTTGAGATCACCCAGACAGAGAGACGTGTCTTGTGCGAAAACACTTTCTATGCGCGTACCAAGGCTGCTATGAAGAACCAGCAGGCTGATGAGCTTATTGATCTCAAGCGCTATCTTCTCGCAGAGACCTTCATTCGCATCGACAGCTGGTCCTTTAGCGCCCTGCGTGAGTGGTTTGACTTGGTCCACAGACTTGGCCTTGAGAGAGAGTTTCGAGACATGTATTGGGAGGACAACCAGCGCGCCTACAGTGTTCAGATCGCCAAGCTTGCCAGCCATGTGAGCCCTCCCAAGATCCCTCGCACCAAGGACAACCACGTGCGCCTGTCTGCTGAATACGGAAGCAACGCCAAGGACATTGTCTCCCGCTCTGTCTTCGTCAAGGGCCGCGGCCATCCCATCATTCGGAGCGCTGTTGCCATCATGGTTTTGGCGGGACAAGAGAACCCCGAGAACAAGGATAATCGCCTGGAGAACATTGCCAGAATCTCTCAGATTTGGGCCGCATGGTGCATTGCGAAGCACGGCGAAGATGAGACCGAGCGGCAGTTCCTTGCCGCACTCATTCACGACCGTTACCGAGAGAACGACTTCATCAAGACTTGCTTTTATTATGTCCGAGAGGAACTGGAGAAGTTGGCAATCAAAGTCGACAAGGACGAGTTCAAGAAGTGGCAGAGAATGCACTGGAGATGCCATCTCATCTCCATGTCAGAGTACCGAAGCCGACCAGTGGCTCTCAGGATCAACGAGGTGCCCAGCAAGGATGCCCGCAAGGCGTCCGCCTCTCGTGACGATGAGAGCAGCCTCAATGCTGCCATTGGATCCATCAAGCTGAAGCCGACCACGAAGAAGTCTGCTACGGCCATCCCCGTCGACTCCAAGCAAGCCATCGCCAAGAACCTCCAAGCCCAGGAGTCGCCCGTCGAGACTGACAAGAAAACCGTCGTTCGGAAGAAGCTGAAGGTGGTTTCCAAGCTTCAACCTGAGGAGACCTCTCAGTCCAATTCCCAGGCCCCGGAAGCCTCGATGGCTCCGCAGGTTCAACTGCCGCCGCAGCTTCTCCGTCAGTCCTCATCTACGACCGCCTCCCCATCGCCGCTCCCCTCGCCAGGCCCTTTCTTGGGCCTTACCCACGCCCAAATTAACGGAATGCTTGGTTTCCTCATGAAGGTGTTCAATGCTTCCGAGAGCAATGAGGGGGTGAATGAGAAGCAGTACGCGGTGGACCACCAAGCCGTTTCGACGAAGCTAGACGAAGGCGTCCTTGAGAGAATCAGCGCCCTGGAGGATAGACTCAACGCTTTCTCAGAGTTCTCTGAGAACATTATCGATGCCGTCCAGACGCTTGGTGACCGCCATGCTTACTTGGACGAAACCCAGAAATCGTTGGACAAGAAACAGAATGATATGCAGGAGTCTACTAACAACGAGTTTCGCTCCCTTGCTGAGAAGCAGACGGCCCTGGCTCAGAGACAGTCGTCCATGGACGGTGAGGTTGGAGCCTTGAACCGCATGCAGAGTGGAACCCACGATGAACTTGGAATCGTCGCGGACAGACTAGCTTCCCTGGAGTCGATTACAAAGCAGAGACTCTCGGAGCAGGATAGAAGCCTGAAGCAGCGAATCTTTGAACAAGAACGAACCATCAACCAGCTTCAGCAAGATGTCGACCTCTTGATAGAAAAGCAGAACCCCAACCCCCGCAAGCGCCCTTTCGACTCTCCTCGCAACGAGTCTACTTACGCTCCCAAGGGTCCGTCAGCTATGATGAGACAGGGCCCGGGATACCACGAGAAGACTTCCAATAGATTCGACCGACGCTAAGCACATCGACGGGCGAAAGGTAACGGAACGAGCAGTTCTGGATGAAGATGGGCGGCGACGACGACGACAACAACGTCCCATGAATGACGATGAATGCCGATCGTGGATGCCAAAGATGATGATGACGGATGACAAGTGAAGGATGACACCGGGAATATCGACAGTACTCGGTTGGAAGTGGGCGATACGAGACGAATTGCTTTTTGATCATGATGGCATAGCAAAGGATCGTGATGGATATACCCGTGTAGGATTTCATTCTAAAAGAGGGCTGGCTGAAGGAGTTTGGCGGTTGGGCATGTGCATCGATGGATTTGCTCACTTGGTTCATGGAGAACCAAGTCTCTTTTTACTTTTTGGGATGGTCAAGGGATGATTGTATGAAGAAAGACTGGGGCGTAGGATCGTCGCGTTAGATAGCAAAAGTTTTGATAAAGCCATTCTCCTTCGATGACGCCAGTTTGAATTGTCATACGTCATATCACTTGGACAATGTTCGGATGGGATTGGCTGGTTTTCCTCTCCAGCCCAGAACCGACTTTGATGAATGTCTCCTCAGCTTGTTGGCCTCTCGGCGGTCTGACAACGACGACCTCGCCGAACCCCTTCAACTCCAGTTCTCCATCTCCAGACGGAACAACTAAAGTCTTTCCTTTGTTTACATCCAACTTCTTTTCCCCAGCAACCCACATTTCTAACGCTCCTTCGCAAACAACCAAAACAGCAAACCCACTTCTCAACACCTTCTTCCCACGAATCTCAAGCCTTTCCAAATCGAAATACTCCTTTGCAACATCCGGCAACGCAGACCCGATGCTCGCCTCTGATGTAACAAGACTATCGGCCTCCCCTCTCGTCAGCCCCCCCGTATTAACAGCCGTTAAAGCCTTCTCGAACCCCAACCCCAAGTGCCCATCCTTGAATCCATCAATATCAAACCCCTTCCAATCACAAAGAATGGAAAGATCCTGCGGCTCCCGCACCTCGATCAGAAACACGCCCTCTCCGATGGCATGCAACGTCCCCGGCGGCACGTAAACTGTCTGATGAGCCTCGACATCCAAGCGGTGCATCCGCCCGAGCATCCCCTGCACGTCCTGCCGTTCCACCAAGCCCAACAACTCCTCGTGGGTCACATCCTCTTTCAAACCCAGGTCCACCTCCCCCGGCGTGAGGAGATACCAGGCCTCGGCCTTGCCGTGCCTCGCGCCGACGTGCTCCCTCGCCCAGTCCCGGTGCGGGTGCGCATGCACCGGCAGCCTCTGCCCCGCGTCGAGCAGCTTGACGAGAAGTTTCGTGTCCGTCCCGAACGCGGCTACGTGCGCGGCCCCGAGCCAGTATTCGGGGTCCGCGGCGATGGCGTCGGCTAGCAGGCGGCCGTTGGGGAGGACCGTCATGCCCAGCTTCGAGCTCGCGCAGCCGAGGCAGCATGTCGTCGAGGCGACCCAGTCTTCGGGCTCGTTCGGGCCGGACGGCTTGTCCGAGCGGAAGGCTGATATTTGGGGACCTCCTAGGTAGAACCGGGCCGGCGGCTGGTTTGCGGGGAGGACGATGGGGGCCATGGGGACGGATGAATTGTTATAAGTATTTGACTTACACACGGATATGGCGGCTGCTGGGTGAGTTTTTTTTTATTTGAACATGCACGGTTTGCCGGAAGCTTGGCGAGGACTGTAAGACGAACAAGACGGGTGCGGCATACTTATAACCAGGCACTTCCATTAGCTTTATGGACGTTCAGAGGTGAAGTCGGGAAATGTGGATTGTGGTCCGACCAACGACGAACCCAACGGCGGGCCCAGCAGCGTCTTGACATCCAACCAGCATCGCTCATGGGCGGGCGACCCCTGCTAACGGGCACCAGACTGGCAATGGTCGTTCCCCCGCATGCTTCGGTATGCCCTGCGTGTGCTCTGCCCCTCACCACCAAGACTGTCTGTCGTGAGAAATCGAGCAACTTTTCCGAGAGTCCCCTCTCGGCTGGATTTCCCCTTTGCCGCCAGGGCTTACGTTAGATCACGTTTGACGATGAACGACGGAAGACAGCATCAAGGAAGATACAGACGAAAGAAGCAAAATACGCGAAGAGCAGGAAGAGGTTGTTCGTCACATTTTGTCCAGTCAAAACTCTGAATACTCTCTTATTCAAGTTGAGCCTCGAGTTTCAATGAAAAACTACAATGGCCGATCAAGCTGCTAGATTGGCTCAATCACCTGAACGAGAAGCTACCATGCGCGTTTAGGCTCTGGGCTTTCCCAAATAGCTTCAAACCGCCGTGATGATGCTAGTTTACTGTATGATGCTGTCGCTTAACATCGTCATATCCATCTTGAAGATTGTTGCAGGAATCATTGCGTTTCCGACGCGTTATTATATATCCTCGAGCATCAGCCGCAACGTGCAGCGGACGTGAGCCTGATTGGAAGATTGCAATACTGCAACATGTTAGTAATACCATAGCAACTGTAACTAGAGGGCGGAATGACGCAGGCCCGTATTAGGATATCAATTTGGCAAGAAGGGCCTGCAAAACACGAGGTATGTGACTTAAACCAATAGCGTACTTTTCATACATGCTTTTGACAACGTCCCCATTGCTGTCCGTAACTGAGCAACCTCCTGAGAAGCTCGTACACTGGATGTAGGAGACCAGGGCTAACAGTGAACCATTTCTCGAAGCCGCACTAAGAATGCGTAAGTAATTTGGGTTTTCCCGTTGTTGATAAGTTAAAGGACACAATAGACATTTTGGCCGTCATGATTATTTCTAGAACGGCGTTGTATGGTAGTCGATGGATTTGAACACTTACATTGCCGTAGCCGAGGCTTGAAACCTAGTTGGTAACATACTTGGAATGCGTATGATACCCGTTGACGGTTGATGCTGCAAAACTCTTGAAGAGTAGGTAAGAAATCATCATAATTTCGCGATTACTTTACCGGTGCTGGTTTAGGCTGGCTCTTTGCTTGTGAGGAGTAGCATAATACAAGTGTGTTGATGCATCAGGAGAGCGCAATGATGAAGGCATCTCGCTGGATTGCTCAAATGGTAATCCAAGTTCTCAGCATCTCGAAGGGGGTCCGCTATGATAGACTGGCTACGCCGTTCTGTCGCACAATTGGAGCTCAAAAGCAGGACGCGGTCGCTGGAGCCTCGCTCATTTCATACCGCTTCATTACGAACCCCCATGACGTTTTTAACCTGATGAATCTGTGTTCTATTGGTTATAACACTGTCCTAACATCGGCCATGATCGTGAACTCAGAGAATACAAATCAAGATGTTCTGTTGCATCTGCATACCTCTCGAGGCATCAATTCCAAGCCCAACAACGCAGCTGGTCACCAACAGCTTGCCCTTCAGCGTGATTCTTTGTCCGGCGACTACCTTCAGCACTTATAGCAAGCAGTCCCTGTCTGCAAACAACCCTACCCGTTGGCTAGGTAGCGTTTATTCTTCTGTGTACAGTGTTGATGAATTTGCTGAACTAGCCTGCTGCACTGGTCAAGATATGACAAATGAACTAACTATGCAAGGCAGTCACAAGGGCCACATCTTCAGATCTATCCTTCCCAGTCTCGGTGCACTTTTTCCATGTCCAGAAGATAACGAGATAGCTTCGTCATACACCACGGTCCCGGATACACTGCTTGAGCCGGTGACCGGCTCGGATTTTCATAGTTTCATAGTTGTGGACTGCCGAGGTGGACGGAGTGGAAACAGGGTATTGACAGTGCAAAGTATGCAAATCTTTTATCACGTGTTCAGGGAACGATGCTGCACGGGAATGCGACGGAGGAGTGTGCCAGGTCATACATAGCACGGTCCAGGGTTCCCGTTCCCATCACCTCAGAAGTCGCTGTGCGAAGTAAAGAAGCCCATTGCCTCGGGGACACAGGAACGGTTTTTTTTGGGCTTGTATCTGATTGATGAACGTGGCTCTGTCCGATGCAAGGTATGAGACGAACCAGCCTACTCACCGCGCCCAAATTGGATTTGCGACAATAAGCTTAGCGGTCGAAATTGACTCGCTCGTCTCGCTTGATGTAATTCGCTCATGTAGAGATAGTTGATGAGTTAAGCATTGGGACTACGATCCACAAAATAAGGCCGACATGAGGCCCAGTCTCAGAGCCAGGTAATCTTATAGACTCAACAACGGAGACCGGTCAATGGGGCTGGAAATTCAAAGATTTGCGGAGGGGCCCGATGAGCGGTCAGCTATCATGATCGGGATATCGTTACAAATTCCGAGCCCAAGTACGGTCAATAGACCTCTGTCTTCATTCTCACACATGCAAATTTAACTTATTCGACATCTTGCAACACACTCTCTCACATCACACCACCAGGAAGCTTTCACAGGGACTCATCGCTGCCTCTTTGGCCTTCGGTTTTATGGAAGGGTGCCGACGGGCACCTGAACTGTGCAAGTCAGACGTTGCGCCCATCTCACGAGGCCTGATAACCGGATGGGTTTGCAGTCTCTCAGAAGACATGCTCTACCAAACGACTAGTGAGATTACTGGCGAGAGGCAACGATCCGAACCTGGTGTCGTCGGATGGGAAACGATGAAGTGCTGCAAGCCGCAGACCATTGTAAGGCAGTCATACACCCAAAAAGATCAATAATCGGAATGCTGGGCCCTGGCAACATGCGCTCTGAAGGTTAAGCGGATTTCACGCTACTTAGCTGGGACACAAACTCCCATTGATGGGATCAACATCACCATCATTGAGGGCATTGGGGTTTGGAAAAGCCTTGCGGTCTGCAGGGCCGCACATCCACTGACGAAAGTAAGAGGCGTGCTCCGGGAGGGGACCAAACACTGCTTGCATGATATTGTTAAGCCATCTTGAAGCTCATAACTTTGTGAAAGACGACCCAAATAAAAACTTCTTTGAACTCTAAGTCAACCCCAAAGAAAGGGTCATGGTTTGAGTTCAGATATTTATGTTGTTGCACAGCTGTATGTATACAATAATGCATCTCTCTGCAACACGGTCATGGAACCTGATGCGAGATCTTGTGTTCAGGTGATTTTTAGAGTTTGCGAATATCCATAGTAGTGAAGGGACGCACTGCTAGCGTGGAGGGAGCGCGTGCGTGGTCCTTCCTCTTCAGTGGTTTTAGGGAAAGATACCGCGTTTTATCCACTATGCTGAGTTTGATGCTGCTAATTTCAGATTTGATGAAGTGATCTGTGCTCGTTTCGTAGGCCGTCGAAAGCCACCAACTCAGTCTCACTCTCGGAAAGGGCGAGTGTTGTGTTACTAATACGAGACAATTCGGTTCATGTGCTGCCCGATCTGGGAAAGTTTCCCCGAAGCCACGGAGTCCCGACAGGTGTGGATCCCCCGCATTCCGGGACCGGCGGTCACCTACCTAGGTAGTGTGGCAGCATTTTTAGATTTTAAGGTGTCCTCAGACCTCGACAAATGTCTGCGGGCGCAAATAAATCTCTCTCCTATGACTTAATACCTCGCATAAAGATACGCATACAAACCGGAAGGTCTGGGATCTGGAGGAGCTCGCCGCAAGGATAGCGAAAGAACCTGGATTGGCTGTGACGACCCTCCACGCAATAGGGAGAATCAAGCCTCCATAGTCATTTCAGACACCACCTCTCAGCACATACGACCACACCCATTGGAGAACTCGGGATCCCGTCCGCTCTCCCATAGATAAGCCAATGAGGGCTGGAGTAGTAGTCGGGTCGGTGACGACCGGCGAATGCCCGGTGTTGTATGTCTTTTGCCGATTCTTGCTCTTTTGGCTGATCTATGTGAGCTATGAATCTCTGAACTTTTGTCTAGAGAAGAGATTTTGACGACACGATGGCAAGTCTTCGGATGTGACTTGACAGTTCACAAAATGATTTGATGCTTTCTTAATGACTAATGACGCTGTTTTTTTCAAGAGACTGCTGGTGTCGCTAACCTGTGACCTGTCGCTTGAGGATCTGTTGAGTAGCCATGTCAGGGAACAAGATCTACTACACGATACGTTGAAGAAGTTCATTTCATTAAGCTACTATAGTGGATAGATTCACCATAGAATCTCTCAGGCGTCTGGCATGGAGCAGGACAAATCAAGTCTGACCCAGCTCATGCCTTGAATATCCCGTACTTGGCTCGGCATCGTGAATCACCCGTACCTCCCACAGACTGGCAAGATTCTCGAAACTTGCAGTTATCGAAAGCCGAGTACCCTGTGAACCAATCGCCACTGAAGTGCTTGCATTCGAGAAATGGCTGATCGTTGATGCGAGGGTAGCCAAAGTCGCACACCTTGCCGGTGATCTCATCGTTTGTGGTGCCATCTGCGTTCAAACAGGCGCAGTACTTGTAGTGGTCGCAGGCTCGAATAGTCAACGCGAAAGCGAGAACGGAAAGAAGAAATGATGCCTTCATGGTGCTGTAATAAGGCTGCGGTAGTGACGGGTAGCTGGATGTTCCCTGCGTGTGAAATGGACCGAGTGGTAGTACTGACTAAAGACTGTGTGACGAGCTTGGGCGGGTTGACTTCCGACTTGTAGATAGAAGTTGGACGGGCTTGCGATGTGTTAGCGCATTGCTGGTGGTTTTATAAAGTCGCCCTTTGGTCTCCATCGAGCAAGGATTTCAACTGCAATTGCATAGTTGACGGTATCGCCGACTTCAGCCGCCGCCCTTCATCGCGCCTTATGCCAGCTTGTGGGTATTGCGACTCTTGGCGTGGTGCAGATTCCCCTTTTGACTGACTCAACTCAGTATCAATCAGATCCATACAATACACCCCCTGAATGATTGTTAACCCCAATACCAGCCTAGCAGACTACATATGCTATTCGCCGTAAGGCCCCGGCCTAGCCTATGCAGTTAAAGTGTTAAGTACCACGCTTACAATCATTCAGGGGGTGCATTGTAGGTTGGCCTTCATTTCAGCAGCCGCAGGGATATTCACTGAGCGGTAAACTCGATCTAGTGCCTGATTTGGAACTATCCCTGCCAAGCGATTGACAAGTTGCGACATGCTTGTGTTCAGCTCCGTAGGGTAACTGCATACTAGGTAGGTAAAATCCATAAACTGCAGTTGCATCTTCTTCCAGCTACTATGTCCCACCACAGTACCAGCCAACCCGAGACAACCTGCCTCAGGCTCGGCATGATTAGTACAAGCAAGAGTGGTCGTCGAGTCGAAAACAAATCCGCGTTGCTCTCATTCCGTGCTCCAAGACTCTAGGCTTGAAAAATGCCCAACGCCAACAATTCCTTCAGTGAATCCGGCAAGTGAGATTGTGTCCGCGGCATTCTCGCAGGACGACAAGAAAAGACTATGTCTCTTCTTTCTGCCGGCCAGACCCAAAAGATACACAGAATTTGGTCTCACCAAACTACCTATTGCTGCCTAATTAGGTGATCAGCCACCTCGAATAGACATGATGTAGAAACAATCCGAAGGCGGGCTGCAATCTGAAACGCTTATGACTGAGTGAAAAGTAGTAATGACTTCAAGATACTTTACTTCTTATAGCGGTGCGCTGGTATCTACCTTCTGTCATCGAAGCTATCCCGAACAAGCACACGTAATTCACTGTTCATGAAACAAACGCGAAGGAGTCACGCTCTGTCAACCGAGCTTATCTCATTTGCCCGTCCACGGTGTGAGACAGGTCAAAGCTGCGCTTGAGATCAAACTCTACTTATCAAGACAAGTAATTCCGCAACGCATTTTCCGGAAGCTCCTTGCCAACGTAATCAGGTACACGCTCAAACATCTCCCAGGACGTGTGCTTGAGAAGATGAATCTGGTCCCTCACCCATGCCTCCACCTCCTCTTGGCTCGGCGTCTCCCCCTCGGCACCACGCTCATTGACTCGCTTGATAGCCAGGTCGCACCGCTCTCGAAGCCGCCAGAGCTTCTGCGTCATAATGGTATTCCTTCCCTTGACAAGGCTGTCGCAGCGCAGATTGAAGCTCCTCAGCGATGTGGCCGTGTCGTCCGCGTCAGGATCGAGGAAGTCATAAGAATTGACCAAACTCAGACGCTCACCGCAGTTGCGCACTCGTATGGCCGAGTGCTCGAGATATCCGCCCGTCATCATTACAGCGCCGCCGACGGAAGCTCCCTTGACCTTCTTCATTCGCCCGTCGCCCATCTTGATGACCGTCTCGCCGCCGAGCATAGTAGAGGTATCACTGAGCATGAGAACAATCACAACGGGGGCCATGTCCTTGTGCCACATATCGAGGACCTCGTCTTCATCCAGATCTTCTTCAGAGGCCAAGTTGGCCGTAGGAGGCTTAGGCTTCATCGGCTCCTCGGGAAGCTCGTAAGGGGTGCTGACTCCGCCGCCGCCGTCTCCTAGCTGCACGTTGATGTACCCTAAGGCGACCTCGCCGCTCTGAAGCCTCAAGGCATGCCCGTAGGCGCTGTTGACTGCGGCCTGGGTGACAGGATGGTTCCACGCTTGCTTCAAGAAGACACCATCCTGTTGTAAAAGTCAGAATGACGAGCTCCTTTCATATCTCACTCGGTAGGTAACCATGGAAAGTACTCACTCCCTTGGAGTCACCGTACCCGCGGATAATGCAATACTCTTTCTCTCCATACGTCTTCATATACTTATCCAGAAACTCGCGTCTGAAGGCCTCTCGACGAATCATCCGGATGCCCTCCTCCGAGAAGAGGTGGAAAGGCTCCGTGTAGCACATGTCAGGACATCCTTTCGGCACTGGGAGTCCGAGGTCTGTAAAAGTGTGGCGGCGGGTAGGAGGTTTGTAGTCAAGATGAATGGCGGGGTCAAACTGAGGGATGTAGAGCTCCGCTTCGATCTGCTCTTGTGTCATGGGCATCGCCTTGGCGAGCAGATCTGGGCAGCTGAGTGTCACGGTGGCCATTTTGACGATCCGAAGTACCGCTAGTTTGTGATGCAAGAGACTGCTGAAGAAACATTTGATGATTGTTCAAGTTGATGGGCTCGTACAAAGAAAAGATATGGTTCCGTCGTCAATTTAAAGTTTCGAACTCAGCTGATAATAGCTGACGATGAAGTATCACGGGCTTCTAGAGGACCCATGAGAGGACAGTCTTCTTTGAGCCAATTACAGGCCGAACGAATATTAATACCTATAAGGGGATTTAAACTAGGTGACCTAGTCGTGAAACGCATCCGAATTGAGCTTATCGTCACGAAGTGTTGTCGTGTGATTCAATCAGAGGGTCTATCATCTCGTCCTTCAAAGACGCAAAGATACATGTGGCACGGATCGATTGACCGCAGCAGGGAAAGCGTCCTGGTATAAACTCCGGCAAAAGCCAAATTTCACTGGTACAGCGTGCGCTTTGTGTACTACTGGCAACTCTATTCTTTTCCGGGATGATATGCCGGTGTACTGTCTCACCGCGAGACGATCTATCAGTTTGCTGGGCGAGTAGAAGGACTCCCCAACTCCCGAGCTTATCTTCTGCATGTGCACTAACGCATCTCACAGCAACCAACGTCACAACCCCAAGATACTATGGCAAGGTAGGCAACAGGCCTCGTGCCGTCGAACCGGCCATACTTCGAGAATCCTTCATCCCGAGTACGATTTGGTTGCGCGGATCGCGCATGATGTAGGACCATACGAAGGGGCCATTTGTTCGGTGACATTAACTAGCCCAAACAGATCTCCGATATTACTCCGCACGAAAAAGCATGCCCGGGGAAAGATACCTTTACCGGGGCTCCGAAAGCGGCCCCACAACAAGAGGGCCGATATCTATCTTGATAACAAAACCAATCACTTCTCCGCATCACTCGTTATCATCTCTGGGCATCTTCTCAGTATATGGCGAGAATCTATTTGAACAGTGAGTTACTCCGATTGCGGCTTGAATAATTTCAAAGAACCACCTCATAACCATTTGCCTTAGAAAATGAAGCATCACGTCGTCTGTCTGGACGCCGCAGAGGCTACCTTTCCGGACTTCGATTTCCCGCATACACGCAGCCTTTATGAACGCACACAGCCACACGAGGTCGCAGAGCGTATCAAAGATGCAACGATTGTCGTCACCAGCGTCGTTCCGATAACTCCGAATGACCTGGCCCATGCATGTCATCTGCAATGCGTTGCGATCGCCGCGACCGGTTTCGAGTGGCTTGACCGCGCTGCATTTGTCGAAAGACGCGTCACCGTCTTCAACTGCCCGCAAAGCAACGTTGAGGCCGTAGGGGAGCATTTCCTGACGCTATACTTCTCCGCCCGCCGAAAGGTTGTTGAGGTCCACGCTGCAATTACAAGTCCGGAAATGGACTGGATTCGAGAGGGGTCTTTGACGCCTCGGTGGACACAGGGGCCGCCTTTGAGTTGCGAACAAGAGGTCCTGGGGATCATCGGGTACGGAGCCCTCGGGAAGAGAATCGAAACTTTGGCAAGGGCCCTTGGCTTCGGCAAGGTCTTGATTGCGGATCGTAAGGGCGAAAGCAAGCCCCGCGAAGGAAGGGCATCTTTTGACGATCTCATCAAGAGAGCTACCACAATTGTGGTTTGCTGCCCTAAAAGCCCAGAAACTATGTCCTTGATCTCGGACTCGGAGTTTCATTCAATGAGAAATGAGGCGCTTCTTGTGAACTTAGCTAGAGGTGGCGTCGTTGACGAGCAGGCACTAGCAACTGCGTTGAAGGAGGAGAGAATTTTCGGAGCCGCTGTGGATGTTTTCGAGACGGAACCCGGTGGTGTGGGAACTACCCCTCTTATCCCAGATGTTTCAAACGGGGAGACAACTGTGCCGAACCTGACTTTGAGCAGTCATGTTGCGTGGTTCTCACGGAAAACCATCAAAAACTTGCAAGATATGCTTAAACTTGGTGTAGAGAGCTTCGTTGAGAAAAACAGCGACGAAGACCGCTGCAAGCGTCTACTGGTAATTCACAAGGGAGAGGTGCGGAAGTAAGACAGATTATCCGTAGACAAAAAAGGATCGATAGAGAAGTGTGGCCAAGACGACCGGCTAGGGAGTTCTGCCACTGCGCATTGATAAGACATTTGTTTCATCTTACATTGCGGCTGCATCTCACTCTTAGCTAGGTAACTCCAGCAGACTTGAAGTGACCTAGGTCAAAGAAGTATACACGATAAAAGCCGAGCTTTCCGTGGCCAAGAACGATAACATAGAGTGAAATAAACGCATGCTTTCTCCCCAGAATTCATCACACCATGTCTCCAATACGGGGCCTGTCTTGCAGACGTGCTGATTAAATGAAGTTGTTGATTGGAAGCTGGCAATCCTACGTTGTATCATATCCTAGCCTGCGCAAGGAAGTTATCTCGAGCGTCAAGGGTCAAGTCGCTAGAACTGAAAAGGCAATTTCATACTAAGCATACGACGTCAGCGGCCAAGCATATCAACCCTTTCGAAGAGAACCATAGTTACATATCTACGAGCAAACCCTCAAGAAATCTGCTCTCTTGTTTTGATGGCCAGAGACAGATCTTCTCGTATTTCTGTTTCTTCGTTGTGATATTTTGACGACATGATACCCAAGATGGAGAAGACGACCGAGAAATGGAGGCACAGAAAACGGAGTATCAGCCTGCCCAAGCGTCCGATGTTGCCACTGCCGAGACGTTTGTCACTGCCGATGAGCACGTTCTTAACTTACAAGACTTGGATCCGGCACTGAACCTCAAAATGCAGCTTATGAATAACGTGGGTCACGTCCCAAGGTTTCATCTCCGTCTTATTTTACCAATATGATCATTGGGAAAGCCATCAACGGAATCGGATGGATTGATACCATATCACACAAAATTGTTCTTTCTCAACGGCTTTGGGTGAGTAGGATGATAACTGCCAAGCTTCTGTTCCCGTATGACCTTGACTCTTAGAATACGATATGCCGTTGACTCAATGATATCCCTTTTCCAGTCTGTCATCGCGACTCAGGCGTTCCGCGAGTTTGGGGAGTGCAGATACGCCTATCGCCTGACAATCGCCAGCTACGTCGGAATGCTACTCGGCACGCTGTTCTGGGGCTTCGGTGCCGATATCATTGAGTGAAGACACGCTTTCAATGTCTCCCTCCTTGTATGTTCAGTCAAATGCATCATAACTGATGCCATGCCAAACTGGGAGTCTCTGGGCTTCTTCGTTGCGATGGTTGGCTTCGTCGCCGGTGGTAATCTCCTCATGGACACGGTCGTCTTCTTGGAGTACCTTCCAAGCAACAAGCAGTGGCTTCTAACCGCTCTTGCATGTTGGTGGGGTTTCGGTCAAGCAGTTGCTGGATTTCTGGCCTGGGGCTTCTTGGTGTCAGAGTTATGAGATTGCTCGGACGCTGCAAGTTGCACCAAAGCTAACAACTGGAAATGGCCGTATACTATGTTCACTGGCGGCGCCCTCGTCTTTATAATGTCCGTGCTTCGGGTTACTGTCATCAAATTGAAGGAAACTCCAAAGCATTTGCTTGGTGTCGGTCGGTGATGAGGCCGCCGTAATAGCGACTTTTCAATACTTACCCATGACTTATAGCCGGCCCTGCTCTTTGACTGAGGCAGATCTTGCGGCTTGCGGAATCGTCATGTCTGCCCATAGCAAGAAACGATTTTCTGGTGGTGAGACCTTGCTGCATATCTGAGGCCTCTTCAGCAGCAAGAAGATGAGGTTCTCGACAACTGGCATCTTCCTGTCTTAGATCCTAATTGGCCTGGCCTATCCCCTGTTCTACGTTTTTCTTCCGTGAGTGGCAGCGTCTCTATCTCCGATTGATGTCTTGGGAGGACTTGCTGACGATCATCAGGACATACCTTGCAAACAAAGGCGCCATCTTCCACCGAACGCAGTTTATAACGTGGCGCAAATACGTCCTCGCCAACATCAGTGGGATACCTGGTCCTATTGTTGCCGGTTTCATGTGTAACACGAAGCTTGGGCTTAAATACACCATGACTATCGGTGCGATGATCACGATGGCCTTTTTCTCTGCCTACACGGCTGTGCAGACCTCCATGCAAGACTTGACGCTAACTTGCGTCATTACCTTCTACATCGACATTTACTATGGAACTCTACGCATAGACGCCCGAGGTTCTTCCCAGCGCCCACAGGGCAACTGGAAACAGTATTGCTGTTGCTTGCAACAGGATCACGGGAATCATATCTGCGGTGGTTGCGAGCGAGGGGAATACAGGCACCCCGGCGCCTTTGTACATTTATGCAGCTCTGTTAGTTGGCGTGACTAGAGTTTCCGTGTTGTTCCCGTAAGAGCAATATGGTCTTAGGAGTTCTTGAAGCATGCTGTAGGGCAAAGAACATCAATCATGGACTCCAGCAGAGACGAGAAGGTTGCCTTAACTTGTTACATCACGGACGCCTTCATGTCTATTCGGCATTGCGCGGTCGTAACGGCTTTAGTAAGGTGTTAAGAAGGTATGTTCTGGATAGCACGATCATTGCATAACAGCTGTGGAGAAGAAATTATGAACGTCGGAATCGAAGGTACGTATTAACAATTCTTCAATCTCATGCATAGAAGAGATCCTGTCGCTTTTGACGAGGGGATCCTCGTGCATCGGCGGTGTCCAATTGTGGACACATCCCCGGTATTCGCACCACCCATTGGCCGATCCCAAGCCCTTTGCGACCGAGAGGGTATTGGTCAGACCATAAATGTTATGTATGTCGGAGGCCATATTGTCGTTGCAGTCGTCTCTGCATGTGTGTGGATCCTGTGCTGGAAGGGACAACAAGCGAACCGGCCAACGGAGACAACCCGGCCAACAGAGAGGAGACGTAGTCTTCCGGAGCACCGAGCTTTCCCTCTCTTTCCCCATCGTCTTTCTCCGTATCAGTCTCGAGAATTTTACCCCCACTTCGCCCTCCTCATCAACCGCGGTTGAAATTGTTCAGCTTTTTACTTCAAATCAAGGTTTCATCTTGGCGGTGAGCGTTCGATGCTGTAGTCTTCACATCATGTCTACTAGTGACGCTCAACCTGTCTCGCTCCCCGCCGGGGCGATCGAGGTCGCGGACGGGCCGATCGACGACTCCGAGTTCGACCTAGTCGAATGGGATGCCTCCTCGGTTGGATCAGCGTCTCTGACCTCCAGCGTTCATGCTCATGAGTACGAGTTTGGTCGCCGATACCACAGTTATCGCCACGGACGCTATCCATTGCCAAACGACGAGGAAGAAAAGAACAGAGAGGATATGAAGCATGCTATGATGCTTGAATTGACGGTATTCTTCCCATCGGCCTCTTCATGATAATCGTTGTGATGCGAATCTATCCTTCATGCAGGACGGCAAGCTGTTCTACTCCCCGATTGGAGACAAGCCCCATAAAGTGATTGACATCGGAACTGGTACTGGTGAGTAATATCAGCACCAATACTTCTTTTGGCATGGTCATTACTGACAGCTCCAACCAGGTATTTGGGCAATCGAATGTATGTTTTCTAGGCGCAGTGCGAAGACTGTGGATAATGAGGCCCACTGATTTTCTGTTACAGTTGCGGATCAGTTCCCAACAGCGGACGTCTTGGGCATCGACTTGTCTCCAATTCAGCCTACCTGGATCCCCCCCAACGTCAAATTCCTCGTCGACGATGTGGAGGATGACTGGCTTAATGGAGACGATTTCGACTTCGTGCATCTTCGAACTATGGCTAGTGTGTTGAAGAATCTTGACAAGGTTATTGGCCAGGCGTATAAGTGAGTCACGGTCGAATAATGCCGGCCCTTTGAGGCATACTACTGACTCCTGATCAGTCACCTCAAACCCGGCGGCTGGATCGAGTTCCAGGAACTCCATATTTACCCCCAATGCGACGATGGGACCATGAAAGAAGACGATAAGCTCAAGGAATTCTATGACATCGTTCTGCAGTCGTTTCTTTGTTTCGGCGCGAATTTCCACAAGGCTCGAGATCTAAGACCCCATCTTGAAGGTGCCGGTTTCAAGGACATCCGCCGCGAAGTCAAGAAGGTGCCCATTGGCACCTGGGCTAAGGATGAAATCCTCCGACTGTGTGGGCTGTATCTCAAGCATGCCATCAGAGACGTCTTGCCAGCCTTCAAAAAGCCGTTTGAAGCCAACGGGCTTTCGCCCGTGGAGACTGAGGTATGGACCGCAATTGCGAGGAAAGAGATTGAGGATAACGGCAAACATCGATACTTTAACTTTTACTTTTGGTACGCTCAAAAGCCGGAGAATGCGCCCGTACAGGACGATGGACCGGGTTCCTCAGGAGGCGAAGAAGCTTGACAAGACTTTAGCATACGCGGCCAGGAGACGCGAAGCTCGATGAAGAAATGGCTTAGACTTTGTTTGTCATTGTACAGTTCTTTTCATGCATTTTACGCATAAAGCAATAGCATAAGAAAAGAACAACTATTCACATTTCCCAGTGGACATGCCAGCTTTCATCTGCTAAGTAGCTATTATCTTAAGTAATGAATCCAAGCTAGGTGGATTTTTCATACCAGATGCTCTGTGGCTGGCCTGGGAGGAATGACCAGACAGCTATTGGTAACAATAATTGACGCGATAGGCATATATCAGGTTCAGCACATCGAACTGTAGTTCTTTAGATATGAGGAAAGCTGCTTGGGGAATGACCCTGTTGCTTTGATCATTTGTCAAGCGGTTCTCGCCTTTAGATGTGAAAGGCTTAAAGCTTGGATTTGATTTATCAGTTGATTGAGGTTTTTCTGCGAATTAGTATGCGATTGTTGCAAATCGTTTTCGGTGAAAAACATTAAACCTCCCACCTCTTTGGTTCTCAAATCGATTCCTTGTTCTTCATATTAGGAAAAATATGTGTTTCGTCAATGATGTAGCCCCGAAACTTGCGTGCGGGAACACGATTCTCAAACAGGTAATCGATCTCCTCAAAGGTGCGGTCTCCAGTCTATAAAACAGCGTGATATGTTAGGACCGTGTTTATGATATCTGTTGAACTAGGGACTATTCGGGGAATGCAACGTACCTCTGGGAGACGGAAAAAGCTCCAAGCAAACGAGAATAAACTAAGTCCGCCCCATAAAAACTCGATCATGGCGCCAGCATTGGCGGACCCGGGATTCAATAGGTAAGGGCCAGCAACAGTGATAACCAAGTATGAGATACCGTTGAAAGTGGCGGTGAGTGACAATGTCTTTGCCCGAAGTCTCGTCGAGGGAACTTCGGACGAAATGACATATGCTAACGGTCCAATGGTAAGAGAATAGACGAGTTGCATCGTGATCAAGATAGATGCCTGGGCCCAGGAATAGGCTTGGTTGGTTTTGTAGTCAGGGGCAAGACACATGAACGCCACGACCCACAGACAAGCAATGTTGTAGGTTAGTCCGTACATCCAGGCGCGTCGGCGACCGAACCAGATGATGGGAAACATGGAGCAGAAAACACCGACGAACCCAACCCCGTTGAGGCCGATGCCCATGTTGAAGGCGTTTTCTGAACTTAGTCCAGTCTGCTCAAAGAGATAGACAGCGAAGCCTACTGGGTTGCCCGAGAAGTTTTGGACGATGAAGACGGCAGAGGCGATCTCGAGGCGACGGAGATTGGGTCCCTTGAAACAATCACGGAATGTAGCCCCAACTTCGAGCTCTCTCTCGTAAGCGTCGGTCTTGACCATCATGGCAAGCACATCGTGGTTGTGTGCGTGACACTGCGTGCTAGAAAGTCGATCGAGTGCCTTCTTAGCATCCTCCAGCCGGTTCTGGCGAATCAGCCACCATGGTGACTCAGGACACCAGTAGAGGAAGGCGAGGATGAAGATAGGCCAGACCCATTGGAGGGCATATGGAATCTTGTATGCCCATACGCTGCTCCAGCTGACGAAGGCTCGCGTGATGCCTGTCTGGATGAACTGGCCCATCACGTAGCACAAGCTGACGTACGCGATGAAGATTCCACGCAATCGCAAGGGCAGGACCTCTGACGCATATACAGGAGCTAGAACGTGGTAGCCACCCCATATTATCCCAGCAAGATACATGGAAACGGCGAGAACGGTGCGGTTTGGTGCAAAGACTTGCATGAAGACGAGGGCTGAAGTCATGACGAGGTAAATGGCCAAAGTCTTCTTCCGGCCCAAGGAGTCCATGGGTACAGCAGCAAGCCAGGCACCGGCGACCTGTCCCACGATAGGGCCCATACTCATTGCCACCTGCCACTGGACGGGAATCTCCATGCCATGGCCATCGACATGCTCGCCAAGGTGGTCTCTAAACGCCGGCAAAGCGTAAAAGTTTCCGGTAATTTCAATGTCGTAGGCACGCATGATGATCGACATCGAGACGAGCATCGACCAAAGAGCCGCTTTATTATAACGCCTGAGTGCCTCCCATATTGTCAGATCGTGTTCTGAGAGGATGGCTTGTACGGCTTTCTGCTCATCCGTGGCGTCGAGTTTACCGCCATCTTCCGCAGCAGCAAGTGTGTCGTGATTGTGATTATCATCGCTGCAAGTATTGGCATGCTCTACCATGGCTACCTCAGATTTGGGTTCCATGTTGGTTTTTGATGTGGGAAGTTAGAGAAAATCGCAATTGATGGAAAGAAATGTCGGGTTTAAGCATGCCACATAGGCAGAGAGGATGAGCTGCAGCTTGATGTTTTTATAACGTATCAAACGACGGGGTTAAGTGGTCACAGGAAGGAGGAAAGTCGTTGTCAGGTCATTGATGGGCAGGTTGTAGACATGTAATCCGGGGAGAGGAAGGGTATACCTTGCCATACCCCATGGGGACCCCGCAGAATGTTGCGAATCCCTCAATCCATATCGGTGGGGTCCGCTATGAGGCCAAGATGCAGATAACGCCGGCTATGATCTAGTGACGAATGTCCGGATGAAGTTACAAGCCAAACCAACGCGGCGTTACGGCAGCACGCAGATGGTCAGTCCAACAGGTGACTTATGTGGAGAGATTGCTTGGAAGAAACTGTCAAGCTCCAGGGATCATGGCTTGGAAATGCGACGAGGATCGCGGAGGATTTCCTCTCCAGCCCCCCTCCATTATTACCCGACGGCAAAATGATCTTCTCGGACATCATCCCCAACCCCACAAATAATGACACGCTGCCCAAACCATTGTTTCCATCAACAGTTGATGCCCCATGTGTCCAAGAAGACGAAAACTAATCCAAACAAAGATTGGTGATAGGACACGTTGCCTACTTAACCTGCTCTCACAGATGACCATTTGACGCCATGTAGCCTTACGAAGCCTTTCTCCACGGAATTTATAAGAACTGTGATCGTTCGAGGTTCCTCAGAGTCTCTCTCTAGCAAGGACCAAAGTCACTTCAACGCAAAAGGGACATCCTACTTATGATTTTCTGGTTGATTTTGACACTTCTCTGAACCTTTCATTGTCTATTCACTTGATCAACTGTCGACTTGAGCCATGACAGAAATTCCAGTAACTGGCCTCAGCTCCCCTGCACTTGTGATGGGAGGTGCAGGTTTTAGTTACCAACTGCACCCCGATCCGGAATCTCTGCCAATCACGGAAATCCTTCTACGGGCATTTGAGCTCGGCATACGTTCGATTGACACCTCACCTTACTACGAGCCTTCTGAGCAGCTCATGGGGGCAGCCCTCGCACATGCAGACGTCAAGGCCAAGTACGGCCGCAGCGACTATGAGATCATGACCAAGGTTGGTCGCATCAATGCGAATAAGTTCGACTACTCACCAGAGTGGGTTTACAAGTCTGTTGCGCGATCACTGGAGCGTTTTCAAACCCCGTACCTGGATGTCGTCTTCTGCCACGACGTTGAATTCGTACCGAAACAAGATGCCATCATCGCTGTGGGTGTCTTGCTTGATCTCCAGCGGACCGGTAACATTTTACATGTTGGCATATCAGGATACGACATCGACGTTTTAGTAGAGATTGCCGCCACAGTATTGGAGCGGTATGGTCGCCCCGTGGACGTGGTCCAGACATGGGCTCAGCTCACCCTCCAAAATACACAAGCCGAGACACGCGGATTCGACAGGCTCCGCTCTGCTGGAGTTAATCGTGTCCTTTGCTCCAGCCCGCTGGCCGTGGGCCTGTTAAGGAAGGGAGGTATCCCCACGGGTCTCACGGGCGATTGGCATCCTGCTCCTGAGGGCCTACGGGCTGCGGCAGCTGAAGCGGCGGAATGGGTGGAGAATAACGGAAGTGGAGAGACGTTCTCGTCGGTTGCATTACGGTATGCGATTATGAAGGCAAAACAAAACTGCACAGCATCTTTCGCGGTATCTACAATCACGGGTGTCAGCAGCATATCCGACCTGGAGCAAAATATCGCCGCCGCGAGGGAAATACTGAAACAGGGCTCCTCTGCTGGAAGCAAGGCACCCGGCAGCTTGCGAGATTACTTTGAGCTGGATCAACAAACACTGGAACGCAATGCGCCGCTTTTTAAGCAGGCTCGCTTAATTCTTGGAGAATGGGTAGATTATGACTTCTCGGGCCAGAAGAGCATACTCGAAAAGAGTCCACAGTAGATAGCTAGAAGCAGATCATGTCAGGTGATCGAGAACCCTGAGCTGCAATTCTCTTTGCAGTAATAACTGGAACAGTAACGCTGGCCTTTCATATCATTTTATTACAACGAGTAGAGGAAGAGATGTCTCCAATCCGCATCTCATGATCATGTCTAATCTCTAGAACGCGGTGGACAAAACTTCAGGACGTCTCAACATATCTTGTAAACCGCGATTGGACATATCTCCATCAGATATGGTAGCTTGTAGTGAGGCTCATCATGCAACTGGACTCTTCCTTTCGGTACTGTCGGTGTCTTTTGCTCGGCAATCTTCCACTGATAATTGGCCCGGGGAGCCTCACGCTTCCCTCCCATGGATTTGGTACACCTTTCCCCTTATAACCTCAGGATCAACGTTGAGATTGATAATTTCAATGGTTGCAGCATGAGATCATACAGAAATTAGTAAAACGGCGTCTATGATGCCGCCAGCCCATTCTTTACCCTTGATTTGGTGAACAGGACCAGCATTTTTGATTCCTACACGGACACGCCCGATCAGTATAAATGACGAGCAGAATGCTAGCTCGTGTTGATAGGTCTACTCGTTTTCTGCGTCCATGGTCTACTGATAAGTCGAAATTCAGTTTGAACTTTCCCAATAGACCGACAAGGGTGTTCCCCTTTTTACCGGCGGTTCAATAAACTGTGCCTTTGCCCCGCACGAACCTCCGCCTTTCCCCGGACTTCGTGCGGAGAACTATGTCGAGGTTGGCGATCTTCGGCTACTAAAGCTTTGGACTTTAGGTTGGGTACATATTCAGCACTAGCTGCGGCTACCGGCATTTATCAACCACTAGCACATCGCATGCCAATATCCCGAACATCACTTCCTTGATTATTTGCGCATGGACCTTCCCCGTCAGCATCTACTACGTGCAGGTTGAGAACCTCGGTACATTATTGTGGATTACCGAAAGCAACCCCTCATATCGGGTGGTGCCAGACTCTTCATCAAATGACCTGCCAGACGTCGCAGACAATGTCTGAGTGGGGCGGCACAATCTCAAGCTGGCCGATAGCGGTTGGATAGGCGATGCGAACAATGATCATGCATCACTGCTGGAAACTTCAGCCCTTATTACCCCACGGGTAATAACCTTTTCCGTTGGTAATTTTCGCCTCTCTACCAACACTAGATAGATGTATGAAGACCACACAAAGCGAAACCCCATATCGTACAATCCCGGCATTTCGGAAATATGGATGCAGAGAACAACGCCGACGGGTCAATACCTCTAGTTGGACCTTTTGCAGGCACTCGTAAAAGGACCAGGCGCGCTTGCGACCGATGCAGTGCTTTGCGGGTTCGTTGTGATGGCCTTCAACCATGGTATGTGGTCTTCGTATTCTTGAACATGGCCAGAAAGCACCGATGGAGAATCAGGAAACTAACGCAACAGTGTATTGTAAAGTCGTCGTTGTCAAGGTAAGCAGTTGAAAAGTCTCATCAAATTTGGTGATGCCAGGTATGAATGGAAACTGCGGCTTCTGTCTCACTTAATATTGTTGACGCATTGGACCGCAAGCTCTCAAAGCCTCAATTCATTGCTGCTAATTGAATGTTTCTTGTGGTCTTGCAGAATATGAGCAGAGTTGTTACTACGCTCGGAGCATGCGTAGGCGAGGTCGCAAGCCGGCCTCTGAGAAGACCCCAGAGCGATTTTGGAGATCTAGCCCAAGACAAGAACAAGATGACGAGATCCACTATGGCGAAAGCGACTCATCGGGGGCCCATCTAGACTCGGGGCAAGGCATATCCTCGCAGCACCGACCGCCATATCATCGTCATCAGCAGGAGCAATATGGACAAGAAGGCTCAGTATCCCAAACAACATCCCAACGTGGTATCAACTATGACGACCTAGCTTCCACTCATCATACCAGTACCGCGAGTAGCGGCAATGGTCATTTTAAACCTTCCCCTCCAAATCTAGCTATGGGCAACCATATCGCATCCTCCTCTAACAGAGCATCGGAGTTGATGGTAGATACGACAACGTCAGCAGCAGTCGGTTCAACGTATACCGGGAATCCAGACCATCTGGAATCTTCTGCTGACCTCGAAATTTCGACCATATCCATGTCAAGTGTCACTGCAGAGATACCAGGTTCGCACTTGCATGGTGCCGTATCGTCTATTGGTAGCCACTGTCATGATGAAGCCCCACAATCAGAGAACACAACGCACTCAGTCACAGTAGATTCGCTGCTTAATACACAGACGGATGAAGGATACGGAAGCAGAAGTGGCGGAATGTTAGGTGCTGCTTCAGCAGCAAGAACAACATTACGAGAGCCAGAAGTGAACGGAAACCGGGCATGTCGCTTCAAATGCCTCGAGCCCATCATTCCCATGCTACAAGGCATCATCGACGCCAAACTTGCATGCGAGCTACTGGACCTCTACTTTGTCGAGCCTGGCGGGTCGCTATTCCGATGTTCCTCGCCTTATGTTCTGGCCCATATTGTGAGAAAGGAATCTCTACTCCGTTCCGCTAACCCCAGAAGGTCTACTCCAGCATTGCTGATCACGATGCTGTGGGTCAGCGCTCAAACTGCCGAGAGCTCGCTCTTTCTTCTTCCTGGACAGAAGTCACGAGTCTGTGAAGAGTTGAGGAGGTTGATGATGGCTCTGATTCAGGATCGAGATCCTGATTTCTGGCATAGGGCGACTGGTAAACCCTCCTGTACCCTCACTCACTCAATCTCAATGGTCTTAAAATCGCAACCGAAAACATTAGAACTAACGTGTCTCGTACAGAGGGGCTGCTTATAAAGGGCTTGAAGCTTTCTACAAAGGCTGCTATGATACCTGATGACTTCGATAATGCGAATATGTACGAACATGAGCGACCGTCATCTATGGCTTCGGAGCCACCCCCGGCCCCTTCAGTAGATGATGTGCTCACGTTTGTTCTCATTACCATTGTTGTTTCTGGTGGAGACTTCAAAGCGGATTGTTTCCGATGGTGGAACAAAGCACTAAGTTTATCGCATAAAATGAGACTCAACCGAGAAGACGCAACACAAAAAAACATGTCGTCAACGGAATACTCCATATGTACCGGAGGAAGAACGAGCTCGACATGCGCTTGCCGCTCTTGCGAGGCTGTACGCACAGGACTGTCAATTGCGGAAATTCAAGAAGAGCGCAGGCGGGCTTTCTGGTTAATGTTTTGCCTTGATCGACACCTGGCACTCTCCTTCAACTCTCCTCTACGTATTCTAGACGACGAGTGTCAACTATACGCACCTATGCCAGATAAGGCTTGGGAGTCATCGTCGCTTCCAAAGAGTCCCATTACCACGAATCACGACCCGGAAGCCGTCAATGGCACGCAACAGGAACAACACCATCTGGTACGCAGTTTTGGTGCTCCGACTCGCGTCGTTGGCATTGGCTTCTTTGAGTATTTTTTACCCTTGATGGCAATCCTGGGCGACATCATTCAACTACACCGCCGGAAAAATCACCCACGATTTGGTAATCTACACCAGTCGAAGAGCACTTCAACAAACGGCGTCATCCAAGACAACCAGACACACGAAGGCCCTGGCTGTAACATCGAAGGAGACCCGGCTTATCTCATGGTGGAACAGGTCATGGCTGAATGTGCACAGAGCATTGTTGATCTGGCGGTTCGGTACGAAGTTGACGCCCTCGATAATGCCGGGATCCCAGCGAGCCAGGTCCGCACCCCAAACTCAACAGGTTTTGCTCCCAATGACGAAGAGCAACATGTCTCAAACAGCTCTCATTCTCAAAGCAATGTTAATGACGCCACGAATCATCGTCACGATAACGACACCACATGCGCAAATCAACACCAGAGATCAACGACAACCCAACGTCACCATGCACAGGCACAGCTTGTGACGGCATACAGTACTTTCATCATTAACGTTCTGCATGTTCTGTTACATGGGAAATGGGACGCCGTTTCTATGTTAGATAACAAGGATGGCTGGATACCCTCTGTGGGATTCATGAAGTGCGCTTCTCACGCTATAGCTGCGTCCGATGCTGTCTCACGCATCTTAGCATGCGACCCGGAGCTTTCCTTCATGCCATACCTCTTTGGAATCTACCTTCTGCACGGCAGTTTCATATTGCTCTTGTTTGCCGATCGCATGCCTCAAATCGGTCTTAACGAGTCTGTTGAGAGGGCTTGCGAGATTATCATTCGTGCCCATGAGGTCTGCGTGGTTACACTTAGCACTGAGTTCCAGGTGAGATTCTCCACTTAATCGATCATGATCTCTCAGGTGTTGATTAAACCACCATGCTTGCAGAAACATTTCCGCAAAGTCCTGCGTTCTACTTTGTACAGCGTGCGAAGCGCGGGAACATCTAGCGTGGAAGAAAGCAAAGCGCGTCGAAGAGCGCTGTCGCTGTACCGGTGGAATAATGGATCAACGGGTTTGGCCTTGTAACAGAGCGACAAGACATGGCGATCACGGAGATATCGTCCAAGGATGTTCCTCTGCGTGCCGTAGTCACGCTTCTCCCCCACTTCTTCCCCGCGTTCTCCACGCCCCCCGGTTCGACTGAACTGGCAAGCCGTCGGCATTTTATCTGGGATCATCGCAGCGCTCCTACAAGGGCACTTTGTAACACCAACTCCACCTTTGCAAATTGCCGACGGATATTTTTCATAGCTGGTTACACTTTTGCTCTTCCCCTCATGTTCTAGTGGCGATCAATGGCGCGTAGGCGATGTGTACATGGCCGTGGGATATGCTCGCTCCACCAACGCGCATTTGGAGGAAGGGATCCCGAGGAGCGACAACTGATTGGCACCAAGGTCCATCCTCCATCAAGCACGTACTATACGGTGGCATGAGTTGCGAGATATCTTCTTCTGATTTCCCGCTTATCTCGTGACTCTTTGGTCTACCTTGGCCTGATACATTCAATTTGTGATCAAGCTGACACGGCTGTAAATGCGTACCTTGTACCTCAGCTACTTCCGCTAACATCGCTATTCCCACAATTAAAGCAATGGCAGAGCACACGCTCTTCTATGACAAGCCGGCTAACCTTTGGGATGATGCCACGCCAATCGGCAATGGACGGCTGGGTGCCATGGTACGTGGCACCACCGATGTTGAACGTCTATGGATCAACGAGGACTCGGTCTGGTATGGAGGCCCTCAAAACCGTTTGAATCCGGCTGCCCGCGATGCTCTGCCCAAAGTCCGCGAACTCATTGACCAAAACCGTATACGCGAGGCAGAGCAGCTCATTAGGAAGACCCAGACCGCCCGGCCTCGGTCACTGCGTCACTATGAGCCCTTGGGCGACGTCTTTCTCACATTCGGTCACGGCCAAGACCCCCCCGGCGACGAGGTTCGCGTCTCTGGCATAGTCAATTTCGAGAACAGCTTCAGTCGCGACCTGAACCGCTCTCCGCAAAACTACCGTCGCGAGCTTGACCTCCGCACAGGAATATCCTCGGTTTTGTACGACTTTGGTGGTGCACACTACGAGCGGCAGGTTTTCTCGAGCACTGTCGACGAGGTCATCGCCATTAGCGTCAGGTCGGAAGGCGAGTATTCTTTCCAAATCGATCTCAACCGTGGCGATCACCCGGAATGGGATCGTCGGCTCAACCAACGCTACGACAGCCTCGAAGAAATTGATGGCGGGCACATGATCACCGGCTCCATGGGATCAAAAGGGGCCGTCGAGTTCGCCATGGGCGTCCGCATCGTTGCCGATCTCGGCAATGGCGAGGTCCAGGTTGATAACACGGGCTACAATGTTGTCGTCAACGCCAAGGGCCGAGTCATCGTCCTCGTCTCGGGCGAAACCACCTTCCGCAATCCCAACGCCGGTGAAGCTGTCCAAGACCGGCTTGCATCCGCTGCAGTGAAATCCTGGGATGACCTGAAGTCAGCACACGTCAAGAGGTTCTCGGCTTTCTACGACAGGGTCGAGCTCCATCTTCCCGGTAGCGGCGATAAAACCGCAGTCCCTATCGACCAGCGCATCCAGGCCGTCAAGCAGGGCGCAGTAGACAACGGGCTAGCCCAGCTACTGTTCCACTTTGGGCGATATCTCCTCATCAGCTGCTCGCTTTCAGGCCTGCCCGCAAATCTACAGGGCATCTGGAACCGCGACCATATGCCGGTATGGGGTTCCAAATACACGATCAACATCAATATCCAGATGAACTACTGGCCTGCCGAGGTCGCAAACCTAGCCGAAACGCACGACGTCCTGTTCCGCTTCCTCGAGCGGACCGCCGAGCGTGGCGTCGAGACGGCAAAGACAATGTACGGCTGTCGTGGTTGGGTTATGCACCACAACACCGACATCTGGGCCGACACTGCACCCCAGGATGATGGTGTGCAGTGCACCTACTGGACGCTTTCAGGCGCCTGGTTCATGATACACCTGTGGGAACATTACCGCTTCGGTCGTGATAAAGACTTTCTCCGCAGGGTGTACCCGCTGATGGCCGGGTCTGCACTGTTCTTCCAGGACTTCCTGATCGAGCGCGACGGCAATCTCATCACCAGCCCCAGCTCCTCGGCAGAGAACAGCTACTACATACTTGGGACCAAGACGGTTGCATCCATTGCTGCTGGCCCCGCATGGGACGGACAGATCCTTACGGAGCTCTTCCGGGCGGTCGTCGAGGCTGGTAAGCTGCTTGGCGAGGACACCACTGAGTTCGAGAAGGTCCTTGCAAAGCTGCCAACCCCGCAAATCGGCAAGCATGGCCAGGTCATGGAGTGGAAGGACGACGTTGAAGAAGCAGAGCCAGGCCACAGGCATATATCTCACCTTTGGGGGCTGTTCCCGGGCAACACCCTCAACACCCCGAAGCTCCACGATGCGGCCAAGGTGACTCTGCAACGCCGTCTCGCAGGAGGTGGCGGCCATACTTCGTGGAGTCTAGCATGGATTCTATGCCAGTATGCGCGCCTACGCGACGTCGACGGTGCTCACGCAGGCATCCAGAAGATGATGGGAGGCTTGTTACTCAACAGCATGTTAACGAGCCATCCTCCGTTTCAGATCGACGGCAACTTTGGTTTCGCTGCCGCAGTGGCAGAAATGTTGCTTCAGAGCCAGGACGATGACAGGACCGGTAGCGGCAACACTATCATTGACATCATCCCCACTTTACTCCCCGAGTGGGAAAAGCAAGGGAGCGTTCGAGGTCTAAGAGCTCGTGGCGCTGTAGAGATTCAGATGCTTAGTTGGGAGGATGGTAAACTCCTTGAGGCTGTTGCCGTTTCCAAAGCTACTGAGCCTCAGACTCGTGTCTTCCGAGTTGCCCCTAGCAGACTTAAGCAGGGTAGCAAGAGCGATAGCAGAATCAGTGTTAATCTGGTGCCAGGAAAGGCAATAGCTTTGTCGTTCTAGTGTCCAGCTTGCAAAGTAAGAGATATTAGTCTCATAAAGTGGACATTAGTAACAGAACAAGTGGATATAGATAATAAGGAATCAAATTGTAGCGGATAATACCAGAGTATTAGAACGGGGTTTAGTAGGCCCACTAGATTTTTCAGCGTTTTCAGCATTTAGAGGTTAGATTACTAGCCCCTTTTAAGAGGTGAGAAGTTAGCTTAGATATTATTACTAATCCTTATAGATTAGAAGTAGAATTTACTTATTTTTTAGTAGATTTTTAAGCTTTTAATCCTATTCTTTTTATTTTAGATCTATAAAATAAATAAGAAGTTCTTTTTTTTTTTTTTTTAAGATTATAAACTTTAAAACTATAGAGTTATATAGCTATAGTAGCTTTATATACTTTTAAGTATATATATACTACTATATTATATAATTTTTAGCTATTAAGCTTATAACTATTTTAATAGTACTTAGAGGTAGATTTTTTTTTCTTTTAGATATTTATAGGAGGTATTAGAGAAAAGCTTACTCTTATATTAAATAAATAGATTAATATAATATATATAATAACTATAACTATTATTACTAGCTATATAATACTAAGAAATATAATATATTAATAGGAATTAAATAATTATTTATAAACTTAATATATAATAAATAGAGAAATATAATAACTAAGTATAACTCTAATAATAAGAATATAAAAATATAAAAAGACTTTAAAAAAGACTTTAAAAATATTATAACTTATATAATAAAGAGTATTAAATTTTTATTTATTTTCACTTTTACTACTTTTTAATATTATAAGCTATTAAGGCTAAATTAAATCTACTTAATAAACCTTCTAAACTAATAAGAATATAAAACCTTATAATATTTAAATAAAATAGCTCCTAAGAACTAATAAATTTACTATAAAAGAATAAAATAAATCTACTATAAAGCTATTAGTAGTTTATATAACCCCTAATAGATTAATTAATAAAAGTTTAAAAGAAGGAATATAAAGTTAACTATAGAGGCTTAAAATAATATAGCTAATTAGGCTTAAAACTAGTAGAAGTAGAGGTATAGTACCTACCTACCTAATTATATTCTTTTCTCTTTTTTCTTTTATTATATTTTTAGAAAAAATAATAATAATACTTAAAATTAAAAAGACTAATACCTTTAATTACTTAAAATAATAACCTATATATTCACTATCTTAATTATTAATAACTACTATAGCTAAAATATAACTTAAAACTACTAAAAAGATATTATATAAAAATATCTTAACTCCTTATAACCTTACTATTAAAGATAAGTCTACTAATATATTTAATATCTAAGCTAAAGTATTTAAGAATATCTAAGATTAAACTAAAATAACTCTAGTTTCTAAAGATAGTTTACTTAATAGCCCCTCTAGTTTATAAACTTAAGTTATTAATATTAACTTCACTAAAGTTAATTATACTACTAATAATACTTACTTCTATACTAAAGCTAATAGAAGTAAAGAATAAGCCCTTAGTATTAATCCCTATTATACTTTAAGTAATAATACTTATAAAGTCTAATAGTAACTTATAGCTCCTATTAGTAATACTTATCTTATTTCTATAAACTAGTTAATAAGAATTATTAAGTAACTAATAAAGTTATACCTTTAATATCTTATACTAATTATAATAAATCTCTTCCTAAATAAAAATACTCTTATATTTATAAGTAATAATATTATAGATTTTATTAAAATTTATAATTCTTAGTCTTATAAAGCCTATTAGACTAATAAAGATAAGTTAATAAAGGTCTATCTTTATAATCTTAAGGATTTAAAGTAAGGTATTAAATTACTAATTAAAAACCTTAATAATTAGGAAGTTACTAAAGCTACCCTTATTAACTAATATAATATTATAAATAAAAGCTTCTATTAAGACCTTAATAAAAAGCTTTAAGTAATTAAAAATAAGCCCCCCCTCTCTAAAATAAATACTATTAATATTATAGCCCTCTTTAATTATATTAAAAGCTTATACTATAAAGCTACTATAAAGGAACTCCTAAAGTATTAAGATTAAGATCTTATTTACTTTATTTATAGGTACCTACTAAAAGGAGCTATTAAGGCTACTATAAAAGCTCTCTCTTATAATATTATAAACCTACTCTAGAAGTTTTAGCTAAATATTAAGTATATAATTATTAAATAAGTAGCTAGAGAGACCTCTTATATATATATTAGTAGAAGGAAGGCTATAAAAGTAACTACTCCTCTCTTAATTACTAGTCTTATTAAACTTATTAATTAGCTTATATAAGTTACCTATATTTAGTAGTAATATAGTAACTTAAAAGTAGTAGACTTAGATAAAGTTACTACCTTTTAAGAATAGATATACTAAATATCTCTTAATAATAAAAATACTAAAGAATAAGTAAGGGTACTTATAGCTAGCGTTTAAAAGCTAAGTATAAATATTAACTAGTAGCTTAAATTAATATAAAATAGTTATATTATAGATATAAACTAAATATTTATAATATAAAGGAGTTATAAATAGCAAAAAGAGGTTAGCTAATTTATAAACTTAACTACTATAAACTAAATATAATATAATATACCTAAGATTAAAGGTTACTACTCCTATAAAATAAATAGATACTATATAGCTAAATATAATATTATAGATAAGTTAAAGAACACTAAAGTAGTATACTACTTAAAGGGATAGTATATTAGCTTTTATACTAATTATAATATTATTTAGGATAGTATTATTAATAAAAAATAGAAGAACTTAATACCTAACTTAGTAACTATTTAGGCTTATATCCTCTAAAGTAAAATATACTTCTAGCTAAAAATAGTAGTAAAGTAATTTTATAATAAATACTACTTAAAGTAAGTAACTAGCTTAAAATTATCTATCTATTATTAAGAGGCTATAGTTATAATAGATAAAGCCTAGAGAGAATAAGAAGAGGCTAAATAATAAGTATTAATAACTACTATTAATTATATTAATATTAAGTATATATATAGCTATATAGTTAATATTAACTATATAAGAGATAAAAAGCTAGTAGAGGTTAATATTATTACTAGAATAAAGAATAATAACTTCTAATATACTCTATATAGTAACTCCTTAGTAAGAAAGGTTTATTTTATAGACTAAATCTCAACTTAATAAAGCGTTATACTTATAAGAAATACCTAAGTTAAAGAAGTAGTTAAAAATAAAATAATTATATAAATCCCTTTATAACCTTAGCTATAAAGACCTACTCACTATAAGGAGACTAAGAAGTTATACTAAATAACCCTCTTTTTAGACTTAAAAGAAATTTATTCTTAAGCTATAGCCTTTTATAGCAAAAAGTAAATAGATAATATTACTCTATTAGAATAGTTTCTCTTAGATAACTAGCTAAAATATAAATAGCTTAAGTTTTAATATATAATAGTATATATAAAGTAATATTAAAACTAAATATATAGTAGTAATATAGTTACTACTAACCTAGCTTTAGCTAATACTTATATATAAGTTAAAAGCTAAGAAGTAAGTATTAGAGAACTTATAAGGAAATAGGATAAGGAATATAAAATTAACTTATAGTAACTTAAGAATAGTAATTTTAGATCTATAAAAAGTAGTACTAATATATTAATAGAAAAGCTATAACTTATTAGAGGAAGCTACTATATTAATATAAATATAGTAGATATATTAACGCTATAAGGCTTTAGACTAACTAATATTAAGGTCTTAACTATAAAAAACTCCTAATAACCCTAACCTAAAGTTATACCCTACTCTAATAGAGAGTATATAGTTACTATATATAACTTTATTATACCTCACTTTTAAGTAGCTATTTAAATTAGATATTATTTAGCTAAGGAATAGTTAGAAATTATTAATATTAGCTCTATAATAAATATTATATCTAAAGACTATATTAACCTTAATAGACTTTAAAGTAGAATTATACTAACCTTAGTTATAATTAAAAGTTTTATAAATATTATATTAAAACTATAGTTTATAAGTACTATTATAGAGGATATATATATTAATAGCTACTATATACTTAATATAAATTTCTTTATTAGCCTATTTAATAAGACCTCAAAAAGCTTAATCTTTAGTAGCTTTTTTATTTATTATACTAAAATAGAGCTTAGCTATATAAATAGATAGATTAATAGTAATTTTTATTACTATACTACCTAATACTTATTAAAGTATACCCTTAATTTCTTTACTAACTAGTTTATAGCCCTCTTTCCCTATATTATCCTTAACCTAAATATATTTAATAAGATTTAAAGCTCCTACTATATTCCTAAAGAGGAGGGAAACTAAAAGCTATTACTACTATACTTAGTATAATAGCTAGCTTATTAGAATTAAGAATAAATAAAGCCTTAAATCCTATTATAGAGGAGGATTATAAGATTAATAGCTAAGAAGATATTTAAATACTTAATATTAAGTAGTTATTTTTAGATATAGTAGTATAAACTAAATTTAAAGATAGAGATAAAATTAAAAGTACCTTTAATTATAAGAGTAAGTTCTTCTAATAAATTCTTAAGATATTAATCTAGTAAGCTATTACTCCTAAAGTTACTTCTATAACTACTAAACTTACTAAACTTAAGAACTATAGCTTAAACTATACTTATAAGAACTAAAAGATATTAATAAACTATTATAGATCTAAAATAAGTCTAAAAAAGAAAAAAACCTTATTATAAATAGAGGAGGTATATAAAGCTAGCCTTAATATATTAGCTATAACTAAGAGGATCCTAAATATAGTAAAAATACTAAATAACACTATATTCTTTAATAAGCTAAAGAAGTCTTATAAATAGCTTTTAAGTTAATAGAGTTATAACTTAATAAATATTTTATTTCCTTAAAATAATATTACTATATAGTTTAAAACTATAGAATATACTATACTCTATTATAAAGCTTTTTTATATAAAGACTTTACTATAGTAGATACTATTAAGGCCTCTTAGATAGTCTAAAAAGCTTAATATACTACTTATTATCTTAGCTTTATAAATAGATCTAAATAAAATAAATACTAAGAAAAAGTTCTATATAAAATAGCTCTTATTAAGTTTAAGTCTAGCTTTAAGCTTCTAAAATAACTCTTACTAACTAAAGTCTATAAACTAATAGCTATTTCTAAATCTAATAATAAATAAAGTATTAAACTTACCTAAAAAAAAGTTTAAGTTTTCTATTACTCTTAATAAAGTAAAAACCTTCTAAGTAAAGCTATTATAAAGGTAAAAATAATACTCCTCTATAAAGTTTTAGATAGAGGTTAGAACCCTCTTAATATAGTTAAAGTTAATACTATATATAAGACTAAAGATAAGAAGATCTACCCTATTAATAATATACTATTAAATAGTACTATCCTAAAAGGAGACCTTAAATAGAAGTTTAAAGTATAAGCTAAGGTTTAAGAAAAGCTTAAAATATATACTAAAAACCCTTTTATAAACTTAATTATACTTAAGTTCTCTAATATTCTAATAAGAGAGTACCTTACTTAAGAATAACTAAATAAACTACTTAGTATTATACTATACTTAACTAATTAAGAGAAAGTCCTACTTATATAAGTCTAAAAGAATAGAGAGATAGCTATAATATAAGAATTCCCCTATTATAGATCTATCTACTTATTAGTAGCCCTACTATAGTTTATTTAAACTATTCTATATAAAGTATAATAAACTTAAAGTATATTAATCCTAAAGGTACTTAAAGTTAAAGTTATTTAGATACTTAAAAACTACTTATAGAAGAGTATTCTAAAAGAAAATTATATATTATACTAAAACCCCTTTTTCCTTATAAGAAAAAAAAATAGGAAAATATACTTAATTAATTTAGCTACTTAGATTAATAGAGTTATACTTTAAGATATAGCCTTACCTCTAGTAAAAAATAAGTTTTTAAAAGATTTTACTATATATTAACTTCTCTCTCTACTTAACTTCTTCTTAAGGTATAACTAAATCTTACTAAATATAAAGAGCTAAAACTTTATAATATTTATTATACTAATTAGATTACTATATATATATACTTTACTATAAGGCGCTACTAACTCTATTACCTAATTTATAAAAGTAATAATAAAAATCCTATATAACCTAATCCCTCACTATTATAAAGCCTTCTTTAATAATATTACTATTAAAAGCCTTATAATACAGTATAATAATAAAGAAGTACTTAGTTACTTAGGAATATAGAAATTTATCCTTAAGTATATCTAAAATATTAATAAAGTGCTACTTAACCTTAAGTTAATAGAATACTTAGTCTTAGTAAATAAGTCTTAATAAGCTTAGACTACTATAGCTATTATTAAATATATATATAGTACTAATAGTTAACACCTAGAATAGTTAAAAATCATTAAGATAACTAAATAGAAGGCTTATAAAGGACTTATAGAACTATATACCTTCCTCAGAATTACTTTATTCTACTAAATATAAGTAGTTCACTTTTTAACTATTACTAAACCCTTTATAAAGCTTCTAAAGAAGGATATTAAGTTTATATAAAGTTCTAACTAATATAAGGGTCTAGCTACCTAGACTAAAAGGGCTTAGGGATAGTTTAGCTAGACTAAGCTAAAAGGATAGAGAACTCTGTGGAGATAAAGTATAGAACCCTCTATAGCGAGGACTTAGTAAGTACTTACTAAAGAATTAGAAAAGAAGATCTTAGAAGAAGTAAATAAAAGTAGTATAGTAATATTATACCTACTTTTTAGGTACTTCTTCTATTAATTTAACTTAATTATAGTTTATAACCCCTAAATACCTTTATAATTCTTTTATTTCTATTTTATTTTAAGAAGGTTAGTAATAATAATAGTACTATATACCTAAGTAATATTTATTAATTAGGTTAAGGAACTTATATTTAGTATTTACTAAGTACTAAGTAAAATAGCTTATATAAGCTTATATAGGGAAAATAACCTTAGTAAATAATTAGAAGATAATATAAGTTAATAAGGGGAAGTAAGAAGTTATACTTTAAGTAAAACTAGAGGTTCTAAAGAGGATAAGCTATTTATACTAAATATTTACTAAAAAGATAATAAGTATATATAAGAGAATAGGGAATATAAGACCCCTCCCTATAGATTAAATAGGCTATAAGGCTAGATATTTATAACTATTACTTATAGGCTAGCTTTAAACTAAAAAGCTAGATAAAGCTACTAACTAAATACTAATATAGTAGATTATAACTATAATAGCTAACTAGTATAAACTAATTACTACTATATTAAGTAATTAAATACTTATTAAATAGTTACTAAAAGTTTATAAGAAACCTTTAAACTATAATATAGCTTACCTCACTAGTAAATCTACTAGTATAAAAAGGGAAGATTAGCTTATTATAGTAGAGGAGGTTTATAAGTACTACTTTAATTACTTTAATAACTAATATATCTAATAAGCTTTAAGTATAATAAAATATACCTTATAAATAGAATAATAGACTTATTAGTAAATACTTATAGATATATTAGAGAAATAAGTTAACCCTATATAGGAAGACTTTAGAGTTTTTATAAAAAAATAATATATAGTACTTAAACTCTAAAAATAGAACTACTATAATACTTTAAAGTAGTATTACTAGAAAAATAATAAGAAACCTATTATATATTAAGCTTATTAGAAATCTATTAACTAAACCTTTAATAAACTAAATATAGGTAATATAAAAGTTTATATATTCTTTTAGGGTTTTACTAAAACCCTAAAAGATAAGCTTTTTAAGTAAGATATTAATTATACTAATATATATACTATAGCCCTATATATATAGAGATTATAAGAGATTTTAGAAGGGAGATATATAAAAAAACTTATTAGTTATTCTAAGTTATATAAGTAACTATACTTAGGTTCTTTAGATTACTCTTATAAGAGTAACTTATAACCCCTTTAGTTAATAGACCTAAAGGAGTACTATTTAGAGACCTTATTTTAGAATAACTATTTAGTAAACCTTTATATAAAGCTTAGCTCTAATAGTAAGCCCCTTAATCTTTAAAGAACCTAATACTATAATTATAAGAAATATAGGTATATATCCCCTAATTATACTAAACTATATATATAGCTTATAAGTAGTAACTAAAACCTAAACCTAAAATAGAGTAGGATTAATATTATTATAATCTCTTATATAAATAATACTAAAAACTTAGGAAATAAGTAAGTATAGAGGTAATTTTAAAAAGTATTATACTAGAAATTACTTTAGTTCTTATAGAGTAAACTATTAAAAGTTAAGTAATTATACTTTAAATATATAATAAAGTTAAACTATTAATTAATATAGATATTTATATTATAATAGACCTTATATAAGAAGACCTTATTAAGAAACTCTTACTAAAAGAAGCTATTAGTATTATAGCCTTAAAACTAATAAACTTTTAGGGAAGACTAATATTTATTAATAAAGTTTATTAACTTATTTTCTTCTTAATTAATAACTAAAGCTATCTATAGAAGATTTAGAGAGTATTTATAACTAGTTTATATTCTAAGAAAATAAGAGATATCCTTCTATCTAATAATTTAATAAGTAAAGAAGGTATCTATATAGATACTTATACTTATACTTAGTTATATAATTATATTTTACTTATTAAACTAGAGGTAATAATATAAGAGATTATAGAAAATAGCTAGAAAGTTTATATAATATACTTAATAAGAGCTTTAGTTTTAAATAAAAAAGATATTAATACTTTAAATAAAAGTTTACTAGATAAGAGGTATAAAAAGAATATCTCTAAAGAACTTAAATCCTTTACTAATATTTTTAATAAAGAAAATATAAAGAAAGTCCTTAAATTAAAAAGAGTAGTATATTATATTAAGCTAAAACTTAGTAAAAAGTCCCTATATAAGTTAATATACTTTATATTAGTAGAATAGTTATAAACTCTTACTAAATATATTTAAGAAATAGAAGTAGCTAGATATATTTACTACTTAACTAGCTCTACTAAGGTATTAATCTTATTTATACCTAAAAAGGATAGTAGTTTATAGTTATATATAAATTATAGAGGATTAAATAAAATTATAGTAAAGAATTAATACCTTTTACTACTAATTAGTAAGTTCTTAGATAAACTTATTAATATAAAGTTTATTTCTAAGATTAATTTAAATAAAGTATATTATAAAATTATAATTAATAAAGTAGATAGATAGAAAACTATATTTAGGACCTAATATAAGTACTTTAAGTATATAATAATACTATTTAGGCTTATTAATACTTTAGTAATATTTTAAGTATATATTTACTAAATACTNATACTTATTAACTTTTTAAATATTTATTATATTATATACCTAAATAATATCCTAATCTATTTAGATATTAAGGAGTAATATACTAAAAACCTCTATATAGTTCTATATTACTTAAAAACTACTAAACTATTTATAAAACTAAAGAAGTATAATTTCTACTAAATAGAAGTAGATTTCTTTAAGTTTTATATTACTTAAGATAGTATTAAAATAAACCTAAATAGAGTTTAAGTAGTTACTAAATAGCTAGTACTAAAATCCTTTAAAAATATCTAAGTTTTCCTTAATTTCTATAATTTTTATTATAAATTTATTACTAAATACTCCTATATTATAGTTCTTATAAATAGTATACTAAAAAGAAGTTAAAATAATATAAAGTTAAGAACTTTTATTTAGATAGGGGAGATATAAACTATATTTAAGATATTTTAGAAAGTATTTATTAAAGTCTTAATATTAAGATATTATAACTTAATATTAAAAACTAAAATTAAGATTAATATATCTACTTAGGTAGTATTTAGTATATTTTTATAAAAATATAATACTATTTAGTACTTAATAGCTTTTTAGTTAAGGAAGTTTTTAAATATAGAAAGATATTAAGCTATAAAGTAATAAAAGCTCCTTATTATTATAGAAAACTTAGATTACTAAGTATAATACCTCTAAAAGCTTTTTAAGAAATTCTTAATACTTATAGACTATATAGTACTAAAAGGGGTACTTATTATACCTATATATAATATTTATAGAAGGTTTATATAATAGGTCTATTATTTATTAATATTTAATTTTAAAATCTAATATAGATTAGAAGTTACTAATCTAGTAAATAGACTATTATAATGCTCTAACTATATAGTAGAAAACTTTAGAGTAGATAATATACTCCCTACTTTTAGGAAGAAGCTAAGACTTATTAACTAGCTATTAATAATAACTTATTAATATATTACTAAGCTTAAAGGAAGTATAGCTACTATAAGAACTTATATTTAGGCTATTTAGTAAAGTATATAAAAACTTTACTAGAAAGCTAGTTTTAAAGTTAAAGGATCCTCACTTTTAAGTTAGTACTACTTTATAAAGAGTACTAATAAGTTACTATATTAAAATATATATATTAATATTATTACTTATTTAAAATTATATATAGATATTATACTAAGTACTCTATAAGAAGATAGTAATATATTAGAGGACTTAGGGGGAACTAGGATTATTATACTAAAGTAGTATATTTTATATATTATAATAAGGAAGCTTATTTAGGATAAAATAGTATATATACTATAACTAGGTATAAATCTTAAATAGATAGTTAGAAGACTATAGGCTAAAGACTACTTCTATAGAGAATTTATAGTTAAGGTTTACTAAGATATTAAAGAATACTAAAAGTACTAATTTAATAAGAATAATATCTTTTAGTTTAGAAGAAGACTTATTATTCTAGAAGAGGGATCTTTTTATTATAAAATCCTAAAAAACTATTATAATATATTTAGATTAAGGTATATAGAGGTGAGTAAGATAATAGAACTAATCCTATAAAAATTCTATTAATTATACTTAATAGAGGATATATAGTAATATATTACTAAGTACTTATATTACTAAGGAGTATATATATTATAGTATAAACTATATAGACTACTATAAATATTAGAATTATTAGTATACCTATTTTAATAGATTTCCTTAAACTTCTTAACTAGTTTACTAAAGAGTTACTAAGATAATAAAATTATATATAATATAATCTTAGTAATTATATATTAAATAACTAAAGTAGTATAATTTCTAGTAATAACTAAGTAACTAAATATTATAGGTTTAGTAAGGATCTTATACTAAGAGATTAAATACTAATATAATATACCTAAAGCTATTATTAGTAATTAAGATAAGTTAATTATTAACTAGTTTTAGTAAGACTAAACTAAAGCTTAAAATATAGAAGGGTATATCTCTACTATATAGTATCTATAGATAGATAGTTAAACTAAGAGAATATATTAAACTCTAACTATATACTTCTTAAAGTTTAGTAAAAGCTTATATAACTAGTAAGTAATATAGCTAATTAAAATTAAATTCTTATATAATAATAATAGATATATTACTATTAGTATATTACTATTTAAGGCCCTTATAAGTTACTACTTTTAAATAATTAATTACTACTTACTAAGTATTAAAATTAAAACCTAAAGAATTAATAAAAGGCTTAAGAAATTAATAGAAATTTACTAAAGAATAGCTAAGAATTAGTAATATATAATAGAAGTATAAGCTAAAAATATAAANTATATAATAGAAGTATAAGCTAAAAATATAAATACTAAAAGGAAGGTATAATTATATAAAATTAGAGATATTATAAGGCTCTTAATAAAGAACTTTTATTTTATAAAAGGTTAGTAAAAACTTACTTTATAATTTATTCTTATATTAATTATAGAGGTTATAAGTTTTAATACCTATAGAGTATAGTTTTTAGAAAAATATAATAAAGTATATAATATCTTCTTAGTTACTTTATTAGAGCTATAATATAGCTAAAAGTTTATTAAAGGATAGTTTTTAGACTTAGAAGAGAACTTTAAAGAATAGGAAGTTAAGGATATTATATTATAAAAGGATATATTAATAGGCTTTTTATATTTAGTTAAGTAAAAAGGCTAGTTAATAGAATATAATACTTAGGAACTTAAAGAATACTTAGTAAATACTTTATAAATCTTTATAG